>NC_069500.1:843671228-843971228 GCF_027579735.1 Bombina bombina
TTGTGACTTTGGTGAACAATGCCCCTTTAAGACTATGTCCCCAGACCTGTAAAATAACTTGTCCCTGGCTTTCTCCCACTTGGTTCAGTAAATAGGACTTACTGAACCAAGTACCACACAGGCAGAGTGTTCCACAGAAAGGGAGCACTGTTACAAAAACATTAGTTTTCATTGTGTGCCATTAAGAGTTCATTTTGTTCAGCTTCACGAACCTATTCTAAATACAAGTTTGCTGGGATCAGCACTAATTAAGTTTAGTGATAAACATTCCCATTGTCTAATCAGACTGCTAGTAGTGATAAGATGTTCTGCATTGTTTTCTTGTTATCTGCTGAAGTAATGTAATTCTATGGTGGCCTGTCAAAGGGCGTTGTCTCGCTATCTAAATGTATCAAATGTGTGATTGGGGATTTTATGCCTCCCCCTGAGAGTGTCTTTTTTGCATGTAACCTCAATAAAAAGCAGGCTGTGTGTTCCAGCACATCAGACCTTTTCTGACCCTCTAACTTGCAGCTTTGACTCATGTTTGTAGGGGACAGCTATAATCACTACAGGGATTGCTATGCTCTATTTACTCCCTTAGCTACTGAGCTCCTGTAAGAGCTCTTGTTCCTGATCCTGCTTCGCTGTACAGAAGGAAGAGGTTCACCTACTGGAGCCTGGTCGTAGGTCCAGGGCGCAGAGCAGATGGCGAGATACCAGCCCAGCAGCGGTGGTTCGTAGAGTCTGCATTACGTATGGTGGCTACGCAGTAGTTATAGTGTCTACGGTGCTAAAGATCCGTTGGTGAGCGCTAGGAGCATCCTTTTCAACGGTCCAACTTCCAGCCAGCCTGGAGGCAACCGTAACAATCTTGAGCCCACTTCATATTTCTTTTCCGGCCCTACTTTTGGTACTCTGCCTTGATTAACGAAGAATGTGGAAGGAAGGAGGAGGAGGTGAGTGGGCATTCTGCCAACCTCACTTTTACAGTGGAGTCAGGCAGAAAGCCCATAATCTAATTTGGCCATATTGGGAGCCAAATTGGGAGCCAAATTTGGGATAAAAAAGAGAGGCAGAGTATTAAAAAGTAGGTCCAGTGAAAATGCCTTTTGCAGCCTGGCACATAATGTGTTTCTTATATTACTGCTATACAGAAATGTTTGCATTTAAAGTTTAGGTTTTTACATGAGGACTGAATTATAGTGAAGGTATGATGATGGTAGAGAACAGTATGAAGTAGTTGTATAAAGTGTTAGGGAGTTTAGGAATTTTTTGTGGATGAATGTGAGGATGTGGATGAATATGAGAAGTGAAATTATGCAATCTCTAGTATCAGAAACACACCTGTAGCAAAAGGAAAAAGGGCACAAGTGAGCAAAAGATGAATGCCCAAGCCCAATCTCCCCTCTGAGGTGGTTGGTGGGATGGAGTGGACAATGGAACGGTCATTCATCTTGAGCCTACTTCATATTTCTTTTCCGGCCCTACTTTTGGTAATCTGCCTTGATTAACAGAGAATGTGGAAGGAAGGAGGAGGTGGTGAAGGGGCTTTCTGCCGACCTCACTTTTAGAGTGGACTCACACAGAAAGCCCATAATCTAATTCAGCCAAATTGGGAGCCAAATTTGGGATAAAAAGAGAGGCAGAGTATTAAAAAGTAGATCCAGGAAAAATGTCTTATGCAACCTGGCACAGAATGTGATTCTTATATTACTGCTATACAGAAATGTTTGCATTTAAAGTTTAGGTTTTTACATGAGGACTGAATTATAGTGAAGGTATGATGATGGTAGAGAACAGTATTAAGTAGTTGCATAAACTGTTAGGGAGTTTAGGAATTATTTGTGGATGAATGTGAGGATGTGGATAAGTATGAGAAGTGATATTCTTATTATGCAATCTCTAGTATCAGAAACACACCTGTAGCAAAAGGAAAAAGGGCACGAGTGAGCAAAAGATGAATGCCCAAGCCCAATCTCTCCTCTGAGGTGGTTGGTAGGATGGAGTGGACAATGGAACGGTCATTCATCTTGAGCCCACTTCATATTTCTTTTCCGGCTCTACTTTTGGTACTCGGCCTTGATTAACGGAGAATGTGGAAGGAAGGAGGAGGAGGTGAATGGGCTTTCTGCCAACCTCACTTTTACAGTGGAGTCAGGCAGAAAGCCCATAATCTAATTTGGCCATATTGGGAGCCAAATTTGGGATAAAAAGAGAGGCAGAGTATTAAAAAGTAGGTCCAGTGAAAATGCCTTTTGCAACCTGGCACAGAATGTGTTTCTTATATTACTGCTATACAGAAATGTTTGTATTTAAAGTTGAGGTTTTTACATGAGGAGTGATTTATAGTGAAGGTATGATGATGGTAGAGAACAGCATTAAGTAGTTGCATAAACTGTTAGGGAGTTTAGGAATTATTTGTCGATGAATGTGAGGATGTGGATAAGTATGAGAAGTGAAATTCTTATTATGCAATCTCTAGTATCAGAAACACACCTGTAGCAAAAGGAAAAAGGGCACGAGTGAGCAAAAGATGAATGCCCAAGCCCAATCTCCCCTCTGAGGTGGTTGGTAGGATGGAGTGGACAATGGAACGGTCATTCATCTTGAGCCCACTTC
The DNA here is from genome assembly GCF_027579735.1 of Bombina bombina. Taxonomy (NCBI): domain Eukaryota; kingdom Metazoa; phylum Chordata; class Amphibia; order Anura; family Bombinatoridae; genus Bombina; species Bombina bombina. The sequence goes on from NC_069500.1 coordinate 843,673,830, forward strand.
ATATTTCTTTTCCGACCCTACTTTTGGTACTCTGCCTTGATTAACGGAGAATGTGGAAGGAAGGAGGAGGAGGTGAAGGGGCTTTCTGCCGACCTCACTTTTAGAGTGGACTCAGACAGAAAGCCCATAATCTAATTCGGCCAAATTGGGAGCCAAATTTGGGATAAAAAGAGAGGCAGAGTATTAAAAAGTAGATCCAGGGAAAATGTCTTATGCAACCTGGCACAGATTGTGATTCTTATATTACTGCTATACAGAAATGTTTGTATTTAAAGTTGAGGTTTTTACATGAGGAGTGATTTATAGTGAAGGTATGATGATGGTAGAGAACATTATGAAGTAGTTGCATAAACTGTTAGGGAGTTTAGGAATTATTTGTGGATGAATGTGAGGAAGTGGATAAGTATGAGAAGTTAAATTCTTATTATGCAATCTCTAGTATCAGAAACACACCTGTAGCAAAAGGAAAAAGGGCACGAGTGAGCAAAAGATGAATGCCCAAGTCCAATCTCCCCTCCAAGGTGGTTGGTAGGATGGAGTGGACAATGGAACGGTCATTCATCTTGAGCCCACTTCATATTTCTTTTCCGGCCCTACTTTTGGTACTCTGCCTTGATTAACGGAGAATGTGGAAGGAAGGAGGAGGAGGTGAATGGGCTTTCTGTCAACCTCACTTTTAGAGTGGACTCAGACAGAAAGCCCATAATCTAATTCGGCCATATTGGGAGCCAAATTTGGGATAAAAAGAGAGGCAGAGTATTAAAAAGTAGGTCCAGTGTAAATGCCTTTTGCAACCTGGCACAGAATGTGTTTCTTATATCACTGCTATACAGAAATGTTTGTATTTAAAGTTTAGGTTTTTACATGAGGACTGAATTATAGTGAAGGTATGATGATGGTAGAGAACAGTATGAAGTAGTTGCATAAACATTTAGGGAGTTTAGGAATTATTTGTGGATGAATGTGAGGATGTGGATGAGTGTGAGAAGTGAAATTCTTATTATGCAATCTCTAGTATCAGAAACACACCTGTAGCAAAAGTAAAAAGGGCACAAGTGAGCAAAAGATGAATGCCCAAGCCCAATCTCCCCTCTGAGGTGGTTGGTAGGATGGAGTGGACAATGGAACCGTCATTCATCATGAGCCCACTTCATATTTCTTTTCCGGCCCTACTTTTGGTAATCTGCCTTGATTAACGGAGAATGTGGAAGGAAAGAGGAGGAGGTGAAGGGGCTTTCTGCCGACCTCACTTTTAGAGTGGACTCAGACAGAAAGCCCATAATCTAATTCGGCCATATTGGGAGCCAAATTGGGAGCCAAATTTGGGATAAAAAAGAGAGGCAGAGTATTAAAAAGTAGATCCAGGGAAAATGCCTTATGCAACCTGGCACAGAATGTGTTTCTTATATTACTGCTATACAGAAATGTTTGTATTTAAAGTTTAGGTTTTTACATGAGTACTGAATTATAGTGAAGGTATGATGATGGTAGAGAACATTATGAAGTAGTTGTATAAAGTGTTAGAGAGTTTAAGAATTATTTGTGGATGAATGTGAGGATGTGGATAAATATTAAAAGTGAAATTCTTATTATGCAATCTCTAGTATCAGAAACACACCTGTAGCAAAAGGAAAAAGGGCACAAGTGAGCAAAAGATGAATGCCCAAGCCCAATCTCCCCTCTGAGGTGGTTGGTAGGATGGAGTGGACAATGGAACGGTCATTCATCTTGAGCCCACTACATATTTCTTTTCCTGCCCTACTTTTGGTAATCTGCCTTGATTAACGGAGAATGTGGAAGGAAGGAGGAGGAGGTGAAGGGGCTTTCTGCTGACCTCACTTTAAGAGTGGACTCAGACAGAAAGCCCATAATCTAATTCGGCCATATTGGGAGCCAAATTTGGGATAAAAAGAGAGGCAGAGTATTAAAAAGTAGGTCCAGGGAAAATGCCTTATGCAACCTGGCACAGAATGTGTTTCTTATATTACTGCTATACAAAAATGTTTGTATTTAAAGTTTAGGTTTTTACATGAGGACTGTATTATAGTGAAGGTATGATCATGGTAGAGAACATTATGAAGTAGTTGCATAAACTGTTAGGGAGTTTAGGAATTATTTGTGGATGAATGTGAGGATGTGGATGAATATGAGAAGTGAACTTCTTATTATGCAATCTCTAGTATCAGAAACACACCTGTAGCAAAAGGAAAAAGGGCACGAGTGAGCAAAAGATAAATGCCCAAGCCCAATCTCCCCTCTGAGGTGGTTGGTAGGATGGAGTGGACAATGGAACGGTCATTCATCTTGAGCCCACTTCATATTTCTTTTCCGGCCCTACTTTTGGTAATCTTCCTTGATTAACGGAGAATGTGGAAGGAAGGAGGAGGAGGTGAAGGGGCTTTCTGCCGACCTCACTTTTAGAGTGGACTCAGACAGAAAGCCCATAATCTAATTCGGCCATATTGGGAGCCAAATTGGGAGCCAAATTTGGGATAAAAAAGAGAGGCAGAGTGGGGGCGGAGTTAGCCAGCATAGGAGATGGCTGCTGTCTGACAGAGCTCTTAGGCCCCAACTAATTGAAAATGTAAATGGCATTAGCCACCCCACACTTTAAGACCATAAATTATCAGACATGTAAGCAGATAAGCTCAGACAACAATCGGAGCATGATACAAGCTGTCACCTACAAGAGATCTAACACCATTTAATGTGCACGCTGTGCGCATAGAGGCACCTTGCTGCAAACTCTGGAGGAGACCAAACAGAAGAGACCGGAGATACTGTTACGGTGGGGTAATATGAAGGACACCCCCTGAGAAGCGCACATACCCACCTTAGGACCGGTTGGTAAAAATCCAAGTTAACCGCACCGAAAAATAAGTGCCGACACGGGCCGCAGCCTGAGCTGGAGTACAACTACGCACTCGATATAACAGGCGGCGTGTAACCGCTGCAGTGGAAGAGATCACCTGCTAAGGGGGTAAGAGGCTTACATAAAAGGCGTTAAGACACATAATGCAGAGCTGGCTATAAAAGAGGACATCAAGCCGATTACTCTTTAAGGTGACACCGGTACCTCACATCAAGCAGCGCACATAAGTCAAATAGTCAGACATAAACCTGACAGCATGTGAACACTTTTTCATCCCCTTATACATGGGAATTTATAATTGACACTCTTATTCACTGAAGTATAGCACTTTGCTCAGCGGTACCAGTCTCTTGATTTTAATTTATTAATGCACACTTGCAAAAGCTGCAAAAAAAAAACAAACAAAAAAACTCCCACATCCAACAGCAGCCTTCTTGCTAGTTTATTAAAGAGACAGTGAAGTTGAAATAATAATATCCACGCAAATATGTCTCCCAAAAAAATTAATAAAACTGGCAAGGCTACCAAACCTCTAAAGGCCTCTGCTCACCCAGTCAGTAGTTTTTTTAAGACATCAGAGGCAAAAAATTTAACTCCAACAGAGGAAACAATACCAGGCCCAGGATCAGATCACAGCTCATCAGAATCTGATAGTGACCATATGTCAGATAATATCACTATTCCCACAGCTCTTTTTAAAACAATCCCATCTAAAAAGGACTTTTCCTCTCTTATATCACAAGTGAAGCAATGCATCAAAGAGGAAATATCAGACCTCAAAAAGGACATCTCTGACAATGGCCACAGAGTGGAATCACTCGAAAACAGCCAAGATAAACATTCAGAAGCTATCTCAGACCTGCAAGACACTATCCAGAAACAAGACACAACTATCTCTGAGCTAGAAGACAAGATAGACGACGTTGAAAATCACAGCAGGCGACATAATATTAGGTTGCGAGGCATTCCTGAAACTATCCTACCACCAGATATTGAACAATATCTTCAAGATTTCTTTAGCACATTAAAAAAAGAAGAAACCCCTTCAAAAATCTCCATAGATAGAGCACATAGGGCTCTACGCCCCAAACCACTAGCTGGACAAGCACCAAGAGATATTATAGTTCGTATCACAAACTTTCAAGAAAAAGAAGAGCTAATGAAGTTAGCAAGGGAACAACAACCCATTAAATATGAAAACATAGACATACAAATGTTTGCTGACTTGTCCCAGAGAACTCTCACAAAAAGAAGGGAACTCAAACCGCTTACACAGATGTTGAGGAAACAAAATATCCCATACAGATGGGGATTCCCCTTTTACTTGCTGATCCTATGGAAAGGGAGACGTATTACATGTTCATCTACTAGAGAAATCCCAAATATCTGCAAAGAGCTGGATATACCAACTCCTTCGATGGAAGAAATTACCACATCTCAAGAACAGCGCACAAGTCCAAGTAAATCAACTCCCTTACCACAAAGAAGAGAATGGAGACAGGTGTCTCTAAAGAAACCCCGTAAACCCGCACAATCTGCTTCCTCATCATTTGCAGATAATGGATGACAACTCCCTGCTGCCTACAAGATCATCCTTAGCAGTTTAGATGGCGACCTATAGAGACTTTTTACCGCAAGTATTGACTACTTTCTGATATACATGAGGGACACAGGCCCTCAAAGTAGCTGATGATAATATTAAAAAAAAAAAAAAAAAAAAAGGGGAAAGAGAAGAAAATGTCTTAAAGGTTAAAATGTTAACAGTTAACTGATGTTAAATCTGTTTTTTTTATTTGTTATTTTCACCTAGTCAGGAGATTTTCTCCCTAGAACAGAAATATGTTGTTTAGACTTATGTTAACAATGTTGTGTTCTACTATTTTCTTTATTTGCTTACTTCTTTTCTTTCTTCATCTTTGCTCTACTGTCCTCTTTCAAGGCATAGGCCGTTACAGCCAATCTCACTAAAATACCCCATGTGGTACTATTGCTTAATCCCATTAATATTTGCCTACCAAGATGACTAATCTCACACCACAAAATTTAAACATTTTCACGCAAAATGCCAAGGGACTCAACTGCCCAAATAAAAGGAGAATGGCCATCTCAGATCTCCAACACAAAGGTGGGCACAAATTGTTGCTACAGGAGACCCACTTCAAAGGGAAAAATGTCCCTAAATATTTTTCCACAAATTACCCTCTATATTTTCACAGCACTAACCCGCACAAAAAAATTAATGGGGTTAGCATATTAATCCACAAATCTATCCCTTTCGTTAAAACTCATGCTATAGGAGACAAAGAGGGTAGATACCTATGTTTAAAAGGCCTTCTATATGGCAAACCAGTAACAATAATGAATATTTACGCCCCAAACTCCCATCAGGATAAATTCATAACTTCTATTACAGATTTAATCCTTAAAGAAGCAAAAGGTTCCCTGATATTATCAGGAGACCTAAATCTTCCCCTGGACCCCACAGTTGATTGCTCAAACCCAACCACCAGAGCTAAAATCCCAAACATTCATAATATATGGCAAAAATTCAAGCTTCTAGGCTTGCATGATACATGGAGATATTTTAATCCTCAGAAAATAGATTTCACCTTCTTTTCTTATCCTAATCGCAACTATTCCAGACTTGATTACATTTTAGTGGATCATCTAGTCCTATCACACACTACACATTCTTTCATACATCATACAACATGGTCAGATCACTCCTTAGTAGTTTGCACTATAAAGTGGCCAACAGCACCTTTAAGAGCCTTCCAGTGGAAACTGGAGGACTCCTTATTATTAAACACAAAACAAAAGGAGTTATTCTCAGAACATATAAGCTCATACTTCCATATCAATGAAACACCAGATATCAGTGCGGCCACCCTTTGGGAGGCACACAAGAGCACTATAAGAGGCGAGTTTATCAAAACTGCTGCCCAAATCAAAAGGAAAAACAGGGAGGAAATAAACCTATTAGCCATAGATATTGCAGACTTAGACTGCAAACACAAATCTTACCCCGCAGACAACACTATTCTAAGCCAATTGCAATCCAAAAGGGAAAAAATTAACCTTCTCTTACATATTGTCAGCCGCTCTGGAATCAATCCGGGATGTAACCCAACTGCTAGCGTGAATTGAAAGCACACGCTAGCACACTGAGAAATATCCAGGACGTGACCCACTCAGGAAGCAGATTAGAAGATAACAAAAATGAATATTGTTCCAGAATGCAGGAAAGCCACAAAGGATAAAACGTCCCTTTAAGTAGTACAAAGAACAAAAAGGAAATGCTCTTACTTTGAAGCTTCTGAAAAAGGTCCTCTTTAGCAGGCTTGTAAAACAAAGGAAAAGTTCTCTTTTGCAGCTTGTAAAAGTATAATGTCCCTTTAAGCAGGTTTATAATAAACAGAAAGGCAAAGTTCTCTTTTGCAGCTTGTAAAAGTAAATGTCCCTTTTAAGCAGGTGTATAACAAACAGAAAGGCAAAGTTCTCTTTTGCAGCTTGTAAAAGTAAATGTCCCTTTTAAGCAGGTGTATAACAAACAGAAAGGCAAAGTTCTCTTTTGCAGCTTGTAAAAGTAAAATGTCCCTTTAAGCAGGTCTTGTTTAACAAAGAATAGGTTTAAAGGTAAAGGCCAAAGCAAGGTCAGGCAGGCAGAAGTCGGCATCCAAATATCAGCAAAAGGTATAGGCAAAAGACAGGGTCAGGCAAGCAGAAGTCGGCATCCAAGTGACAGCAAAAGGGTAATAGCTACAGGCAAGGTCAGGCAGGCAGAAGTCAATGTCCAAATATCAGCAAGTAGGGATTAGGCAAGAGGCTTGGTCAGGCAGGCAGAAGTCGGTACACAGAAGAATAAAACTGATATGGTACTCACAATCCAGGGAAACAAACAAACGGGCCCAGATTCAGATCTCCCGCCGAGATTTAAAGGGCAGGAGCGTAACCGTCATCAGAGGGGTGTGAGAGAAAGCGTCATGTTGCTAAGCAACATGACGTCAGAGACACAGAGGAGTTCCGGGAGCCGCGGCGACACGGCGATGAACGGAAGCGCTCATGACAGCACCCCCTCCTCAAGGGCCCCTCCGGGGGACAGGACCAGGTCTATCAGGATGAGTCTTGTGGAAGGTCTTGACCAATATTGGAGCATTTACTTGATGAGCAGGTTCCCAAGAACGTTCCGTGACTGGATAACCCTTCCAATGAATGAGATAATACAATTTCTTGCCCCGCAATTTGGAATCTAGAATATGGCTGATCTCAAACTCAGGATGTCCATGCACCAATAACGGTGGAGGTTTAGAAAAAGGCTTAGAATACCTGTTAATCATCACAGGTTTTAAAAGAGAAACATGGAATACCGGATGGACTTTGAGAGATTTGGGTAAAGCTACCCGATAAGCAGTGGAACATACCTGACCCAGTATTCGGAAAGGACCCACATATCGTGGTCCCAATTTGTTAGAAGGTTGTTTCAGGCGAAGAAATCGAGAGGAAATCCAAACTTTATCACCAGGGCGATATTTGGGAGCCTTTTTCCGTCGAAGATCCGAAAAGAACTTGTAACGTCTAGAAGTTACAGAAAGAATACGATGTATCTTCTGCCAATGTCGAGTTAATCTTCGGGCTGTAAGATCAGAAGCAGGATTCACTGTGGAGGAAGTATGCAAAGGGAACGTCCTAGGCTGATATCCGTAAGCTGCATGAAAAGGAGAAGTCTGAAGGGAGGAATTGTACCGGGCATTATGGGCCAATTCAGCCAAAGGAAGGTAAGAAGTCCAGTTAGAATGATAATGATCCACATAATGTCTAAGATATGTTTCAAGACACTGGTTTACTCTTTCAGTCTGACCATTCGATTGTGGGTGGTGAGAAGTAGAGAGAGATATAGTAGTACCAAAATGTTTACAAAGTGACCTCCAAAATCGAGAAACGAATTGTACCCCTCTATCTGAAACAATATCAAGAGGAAATCCATGGATTCTTACAATATGTAGAATAAAAAGTTCAGAGAGTCTTTTGGCAGATGGTAATCCTGGCAAGGGTACAAAATGAGCCGTCTTAGTGAACCTGTCGACCACCACCCAGATAGTATTGTTCCCAGTGGACAAGGGAAGATCGGTAATAAAGTCCATGGATACATGAGTCCAAGGCTGGTGAGGTATAGGCAATGGTTGGAGTAATCCTGAAGGAAGTTGGCGTGGAGTTTTGTTCATGGCACATTGTGTGCATACTGAGACGTAATCCTTCACATCTTGAGAGAGTGTAGGCCACCAGACATGTTGTTTGAGGTTTCGAGTGGTAATACTGATGCCAGGATGTCCAGAAAGGGGACTATCATGAGCCCAAAATAAAATCTTGGAACGAAGGCGTTCAGGAACAAAGAGTAAACCATTGGGAGGTTTACAGGACAAAGGAAGACGCTCTTGAGCGGACTGTAATTCTTGTAACCAAGAAGTTGTTAACTGGGCAATGACTTCATGAGGTTGGAGAATGGTACCAGACTCAGGAACTGGGGTATCTTGAAATTGTCTGGAAAGTGCGTCTGCTTTAATATTTTTTGAACCAGGTATGTAAGACAAATTATAGTGAAACCGAGAGAAGAATAAGGACCAGCGTGCTTGCCTGGAATTTAGTCGTTTGGCTGTTTGGAGATACAGAAGGTTCTTATGATCAGTAAGTATAGTAAATGGCAAAGAAGTACCTTCCAGCCAATGTCTCCATTCATCCAATGCCATCTTGATAGCAAGCAACTCTTTATTCCCTATGTCATAGTTAAATTCGGAAGGAGTGAATTTTTTAGAGAAAAAAGCAACAGGATGAATCCTTCCAGTCTCTGGTATTCGTTGAGACAGAACCGCTCCAGCAGCAACAGAGGAAGCATCCACCTCCAGAATAAATTGAAACTCAGGATTTGGATGACGAAGGATAGGAGCTGAGGAAAAAGCTTCTTTGAGAGATTCAAAAGCTTCTATAGCCTCAGACGGCCATACTTTACAGTTTTGTCCTTTTCTTGTGAGAGAAGTAAGAGGAGAAGTAATAGTAGCAAAATTCTTGATGAACTTTCTGTAATAATTGGCGAAGCCTAGGAAACGTTGTAAAGCCTTCAAAGAATCAGGTCTAGGCCAATCCAAAATGGCAGAAAGTTTAGTAGGGTCCATTTCGAATCCAGATGCCGATATTACATAACCCAGAAAGGGTATGGATTTTTGATGGAAAGAACATTTCTCCAGTTTAGCAAACAGATGGAATTCTCTTAGACGTTGAAGTACTTTCTTGACGTGGTGCACATGATCTTGGTGGTTCTGAGAAAAAATTAAGATGTCGTCCAGGTATATGATAACAAAAATATTCAAAAAATCACGAAAGATCTCATTTACAAAATGCTGGAAAACCGCCGGAGCATTGCATAGCCCAAAGGGCATGACCAAATATTCATAATGCCCAAATCGAGTGTTAAAGGCAGTCTTCCACTCATCTCCTTTGCGTATACGGATCAAGTTGTATGCACCACGTAGGTCGAGTTTGGTGAAAATGGTGGCTCCCTGAAGATAAGTAAAAAGTTCAGGAATAAGGGGCAGAGGATAACTGTTCTTGATGGTAATCTGATTCAATCCACGATAATCAATACAGGGTCTTAATCCGCCATCCTTTTTTCCCACAAAAAAGAAACCAGCCCCTACAGGGGAAGAGGAGGGTCGAATAAATCCTCTAGCCAGATTGTCTTTTATATATTCTTCCAGAGCCATGTTTTCTGGTTTAGAAAGTGGATATGTTTTGCCTCGAGGATAGGCAGCCCCAGGAAGGAGGTCAATGGGACAATCAAAAGGGCGATGAGGAGGAAGACGTTCCGCTTCTTTTTTGGAGAAGACATCCACAAAGTCATGGTAATGCATAGGTAAGGATTCCGGAGTTTCAACTGTGAGAGCAATAGTGAGTGGTAACTTAGTAATCTCTTGAAGACATTTAGTCTGGCATGTAGATCCCCAGGAAGTGAGTTCACCGAAAGTCCAAGAAAAAATGGGATTGTGAATTTGGAGCCAGGGTAATCCCAAGATAATGGGAAATTGCGGAGTGGGAATGACATCGAAACAAATTGTCTCAGAATGAAGTATTCCTACGGTGAGGATTAAGGGTTGAGTAGAAAACTGAATGTATCCAGAACCCAAAGGATCTCCACTGACCGTAGAGACTGAAATGGAATACTCCTTCTTTAGTAAGGGTATAGAATGAGTAGAAACAAATGTAGAGTCAATGAACACACCTCCAGCACCAGAATCAATTAGGGCTTGGGTATAGATCTTCTTTTGTCCAATTAGAAGAGTTACTGGAACAAAGAGTTTCTTGTATAGGGAATGACCACTATTTTGGCTTAACTCAGTTCCCTGGACTAGAGTTAAGCCCTGGCTTTTACTGGCCTAGTAGGACAATCCCTTAATAAATGTCCTTTAAGGCCACAGTACAGACATAAGCCAAGAGTCCGTCTTCTTAAGCGTTCAGTCTCAGTTAATTTTATACTTCCTACTTCCATGGGTTCAGCCTGATCAGTAGTAGGAGAGGCTGGAGTGACTGGACTAGAAAAACGAGGAGCTAAACGAAAAGGAGTTCGAGTGGCAGTCCTCTGTGTTCTATCCTTTTCTTGTTGGCGTTCACGAAACCTGGCGTCGAGACAGATACAGAGATTTATTAAGGCTTCTAAGGACTCTGGAAGTTCACGATACACCAATTCATCCTTGAGACGCTCAGAAAGTCCTTTACGGAAAGCGGCTCTGAGTGCTCCCTGATTCCAAGTGGTTTCAGAGGCAAGGGTGCGGAACTCAATTGCATATTGAGAGACTGGTTGATTTCCTTGACGTAAATCCAGGAGAGTTGCTTCAGCAGCGGATGACCTTCCAGGTTTATCGAATACGTTTGAGAATGTAGATAGAAATGTATCAACATCCAACAGTATAGGATCATTCTTTTCTAGCAAAGGTGACACCCAAGCCAAGGCTTTTCCTTTCATTAAGGAAATAAGAAACGTGATTCTAGAAGAGGCAGTAGCAAAGAGAGTAGGGCTATTTCGGAAATGAAGACGGCATTGATTCAAAAAGCCTCTACATTCTTCAGGATTCCCATCATATTTATCCGGAAGAGGAATCCTGGGACTTAGTTGTACCTGAGACTGATTGTTAGGAATCGGAGGAGGTAATGCCTCAATCGGATTTGGATTGGGATTAGGATTGGGAGGTGCGGTAGCAACCAAATTATGTAATAGAGCAGTAATTTGATCAAGTTTAGTGTCCAGAGACTGCAAGTGAGTGGCATGAGAACCCAAGAGCTGTCCCTGGTGAGCCACGGCCATAGATAATTCAGTGGGGTCCATTTTTAGGGCCCGTTTGTAATGTCAGCCGCTCTGGAATCAATCCGGGATGTAACCCAACTGCTAGCGTGAATTGAAAGCACACGCTAGCACACTGAGAAATATCCAGGACGTGACCCACTCAGGAAGCAGATTAGAAGATAACAAAAATGAATATTGTTCCAGAATGCAGGAAAGCCACAAAGGATAAAACGTCCCTTTAAGTAGTACAAAGAACAAAAAGGAAATGCTCTTACTTTGAAGCTTCTGAAAAAGGTCCTCTTTAGCAGGCTTGTAAAACAAAGGAAAAGTTCTCTTTTGCAGCTTGTAAAAGTATAATGTCCCTTTAAGCAGGTTTATAATAAACAGAAAGGCAAAGTTCTCTTTTGCAGCTTGTAAAAGTAAATGTCCCTTTTAAGCAGGTGTATAACAAACAGAAAGGCAAAGTTCTCTTTTGCAGCTTGTAAAAGTAAATGTCCCTTTTAAGCAGGTGTATAACAAACAGAAAGGCAAAGTTCTCTTTTGCAGCTTGTAAAAGTAAAATGTCCCTTTAAGCAGGTCTTGTTTAACAAAGAATAGGTTTAAAGGTAAAGGCCAAAGCAAGGTCAGGCAGGCAGAAGTCGGCATCCAAATATCAGCAAAAGGTATAGGCAAAAGACAGGGTCAGGCAAGCAGAAGTCGGCATCCAAGTGACAGCAAAAGGGTAATAGCTACAGGCAAGGTCAGGCAGGCAGAAGTCAATGTCCAAATATCAGCAAGTAGGGATTAGGCAAGAGGCTTGGTCAGGCAGGCAGAAGTCGGTACACAGAAGAATAAAACTGATATGGTACTCACAATCCAGGGAAACAAACAAACGGGCCCAGATTCAGATCTCCCGCCGAGATTTAAAGGGCAGGAGCGTAACCGTCATCAGAGGGGTGTGAGAGAAAGCGTCATGTTGCTAAGCAACATGACGTCAGAGACACAGAGGAGTTCCGGGAGCCGCGGCGACACGGCGATGAACGGAAGCGCTCATGACACATATCAAATCTCAAAAACAACTTCTTCATATTCAACAAAACTTTTATAGGGAAGGCAATAAATCAGGAAAGCTCTTAGCTAGAGCATTAAAAAAACAACAACAGAAAACGTATATTCATGCCATAAAAAAGTCAGTAGGTACACAAATAGAGGATACAAACTCAATAGCTAAAGAGTTCAAAGAATTCTATCACAAACTTTATAATCTTTTTCCAACCAGAGACCCTCAGAATCATGCACTTCACTGTAATCAATATCTAGATAACCTACCCATCCCCAAGATAAGTCAAGACCAATGCACCCAACTAGACCAACCTATTCAACCTTCAGAAGTATTAGAGGCAATAAAACAAATAAAACAAAATAAGGCACCGGGTCCTGATGGATTCACAGGTCTGTATTATAAAACCTTTGCCTCTCTACTAGTACCACACTTAACATCCCTATTTAATTCCATACCAGAAAAACACCCATTTCCTGACACTATGTTGCAAGCCCACATATCAGTTATAGCTAAACCGGGTAAACCACCAAACACCCCGGCCCATTTTCGACCAATCTCTTTGTTAAATTTAGACCTCAAATTATATGCGAAAATCTTAGCGTCCCGCCTTAATCAAATTCTTCCCTCTATAATCCATCAGGACCAGGTGGGTTTTGTCCCAGGTAGAGAGTCAAGAGATAATACGGTTAAAGTCTTAAATTTATTGGAATATGTCACGCAAACCAAAACCTTGACAGTTTTCGCCTCGACAGATGCTGAAAAAGCTTTCGACCGACTAGACTGGACATAGCTACACTCGACCCTACAGCACTTCCACTTCCCAGACTCTTTCATTCAAAAATTTTTTGCTTTATATTCCAACCCCACAGCCCAGGTCAGAGTTAATGGAGCCCTTTCGGAACCTTTTGAAATCCGAAACGGATCTAGGCAGGGCTGCCCACTTTCACCGCTTCTTTTTGTTTTATCCCTAGAGCCCCTAGCTATTAAAATACAGTTGAATAACCAAATACAGGGTATTTCTATTGCTAAGCAGACACATAAACTAGCCATATTCGCAGACGACATTCTCTTGACGCTCACACACCCCAAAGTATCACTCCAACATGTAACCAACGAATTGACAAAATTTGGGACGGTATCAAATTTTTTAGTAAATATGAATAAGTCAGAATACCTCCCCATAAATGTACCTACTTATACCCTTAATGATCTTAAATCGACATGCCCCTTAAAACAACAGACAAAATATATAAAATATCTTGGCATACATATCACTCCAGACATATCAGATCTACGTAAATATAACTATGGAAACCTAATCACAGAACTTTTAACTCTCACATCTCACTGGCTTCCTAAAAATATATCGTGGACAGGTAGAATACAAGCAACAAAAATGATCTTGCTTCCAAAAGTGCTTTATATCCTGCAGACAGTCCCCAAATATACAAAAAGACCTAGCCCACATGCAAAGGATCATAAATGAATATATTTGGAGGCGAAGGCCCCCGCGGATTAATAGTAATACACTCTATAAACCTCCAACAGAAGGAGGTCTGGGAGTCCCGCACCTCTCTTCCTATAAACTTGCCATATCGTTACAGAGAATCCAGGACTGGTTTCGACTGGACACATCTAATTATAAAAGCTGGGTGCAGATTGAAACTGACCTCGCCAATACCCGTGACCTACACACCGCCTGCTGGAATCCTGCTTATTTTAATAGGCATTCTATCTCAACATCATCAATATCCAATGAGACTTGGACTGACTGGAAATATATTTGTAGGGCGCCGAATAAAATTTCCACTAGGTACTCACCCCTTACTACACTTCTACACTTCTAAACAACCCAGAATACAGATAATAACCTTTTCAAAATCCTGCAAACACTCATACCTATGTATCTTATCACAGATGAGACTAAGTTTATTAAGGATAAATCCCAACTAGATTTATTAGAACACCCCTTCCTCTCATCATGGCTACACATACACCAGATGAGACACTACATAATGTCACATAAACTTAGAAAAGACCTAACCCGACCTAACCCGATCTCCCACAGTATTCGAACATATGTGCATAACTAAAGAGGAGATAAAAGGAGTCATTTCCAAACTATATAAGCTTATTTTAACACACACCTTTCAGGGACTCCCTTCTTACACTAAAAGATGGGATATTGAGTTGCAACAAACTACCTCGGCAAAAACATGGTTACAAAGATTCTCTATTCTCTCACACTCCGGTCATTCTGCCCATACAAAAGAAACCAACATTAAATTAATGATGAGGTGGTATCTAACACCAGCTAAAATCAAACATATATATAAACATACCTCAAGTTCATGCTGGAGAGGTTGCACTGAAGAGGGCCACTTATCCCACATTTGGTGGGGATGCGACCATATTAAACCTTATTGGTCTGATATCTTCTCGAATATTAATAAAATATTAAACACTCAAATTACACCTAGCCCAGAAATAATAATGCTGAGACAACCACCAGCAATCACATGTAAAATAAGACAACATCTATACCATATCATGCTAAATGCAGCTAATCAGCTGATTCTGAGAAAATGGAAATCAGCAGTGGTGCCTATAACACTAGAATGGATAGAACTAGTCAACAGAAACTTACTACTAGAAAGATTCTATTACCTCAAACTAGGGCAACTTTCACTACACCAGGACATGTTGTTCCTTTGGGAATCCTTTAGATATAGAAAATAGGACATACAAACTTGTTTAAAAATGAACATATGTAATTCATGGGAAACTCACTCTCAAATTTTATTTCCCGGCCTATGACCTTGCCTCTTCCTTATCTTTTCTCTTCCCCTATTTTTCTTTCCCTTTCCTATCTTTCTTTCATTCTAGTTTTATTCTTATGAGACAATTGACAAGAACTAGAACTTGTATTTGAAGCAGGAGGAATTAGACATATATTGTCCCCCTATGACTGACAGTGGGAAGGTTTATATGTCATATCTCTAACTCTAGCAACCATGAACCTACCACAATCATAACAGCACTATGAAAAGAATACGAAGCACGGGACAAACCAGAAAGACTTTAAGCAATATGCTTTACATCTTATTGTAACAAAATTCCTATTCCTGTGTAGGAACATTGGAATGTTTTTTTCTTTTGTCTTATTGTTAAAGTTCTATGACAAACTTAAATAAAAATAATATATATATAAAAAAAAAAAAAAAAAAGAGAGGCAGAGTATTAAAAAGTAGGTCCAGGGAAAATGCCTTATGCAACCAAGCACAGAATGTGTTTCTTACATTACTGCTATACAGAAATGTTTGTTTTTAAAGTTTAGGTTTTTACATGAGGACTGAATTATAGTGAAGGTATGATAATGGTAGAGAACAGTATGAAGTAGTTGTATAAAGTGTTAGGGAGTTTAAGAATTATTTGTGGATGAATGTGAGGATGTGGATAAGTATGAGAAGTGAAATTCTTATTATGCAATCTCTAGTATCAGAAACACACCTGTAGCAAAAGGAAAAAGGGCACAAGTGAGCAAAAGATGAATGCCCAAGCCCAATCTCCCCTCTGAGGTGGTTGGTAGGATGGAGTGGACAATGGAATGGTCATTCATCTTGAGCCCACTTCATATTTCTTTTCCGGCCCTACTTTTGGTACTCTGCCTTGATTAACGGAGAATATAAATGGAAGGAGGAGGAGGTGAAGGGGCTTTCTGCCGACCTCACTTTTACAGTGGAGTCAGGCAGAAAGCCCATAATCTAATTCGGCCATATTGGGAGCCAAATTTGGGATAAAAAAGAGAGGCAGAGTATTAAAAAGTAGGTCCAGGGAAAATGCCTTATGCAACCTGGCACAGAATGTGTTTCTTATATTACTGCTATACAGAAATGTTTGTATTTAAAGTTCAGGTTTTTACATGAGGACTGAATTATAGTGAAGGTATGATGATGGTAGAGAACTTTATGAAGTAGTTGCATAAAGTGTTAGGGAGTTTAGGAATTATATGTGGATGAATGTAAGGATGTGGATGAATATGAGAAGTGAACTTCTTATTATGCAATCTCTAGTATCAGAAAAACACCTGTAGCAAAAGGAAAAAGGGCACGAGTGAGCAAAAGATGAATGCCCAAGCCCAATCTCCCCTCTGAGGTGGTTGGTAGGATGGAGTGGACAATGGAACGGTCATTCATCTTGAGCCCACTTCATATTTCTTTTCCGGCCCTACTTTTGGTACTCTGCCTTGATTAACGGAGAATGTGGAAGGAAGGAGGAGGTGATGAAGGGGCTTTCTGCCGACCTCACTTTTACAGTGGAGTCAGGCGGAAAGCCCATAATCTAATTTGGCCATATTGGGAGCCAAATTTGGGATAAAACAGAGAGGCAGAGTATTAAAAAGTAGGTCCAGAGAAAATGCCTTATGCAACCTAGCACAGAATGTGTTTCTTATATTACTGCTATACAGAAATGTTTGTATTTAAAGTTTAGGTTTTTACATGAGGACTGAATTATAGTGAAGGAATGATAATGGTAGAGAACAGTATGAAGTAGTTGTATAAAGTGTTAGGGAGTTTAAGAATTATTTGTGGATGAATGTGAGGATGTGGATGAATATGAGAACTGAAATTCTTATCATGCAATCTCTAGTATCAGAAACACACCTGTAGCAAAAGGAAAAAGGGCACAAGTGAGCAAAAGACGAATGCCCAAGCCCAATCTCCCCTCTGAGGTGGTTGGTAGGATGGAGTGGACAATGGAACGGTCATTCATCTTGAGCCCACTTCATATTTCTTTTCCGGCCCTACTTTTGGTACTCTGCCTTGATTAACGGAGAATGTGGAAGGAAGGAGGAGGAGGTGAAGGGGCTTTCTGCCGACCTCACTTTTACAGTGGAGTCAGGCAGAAAGCCCATAATCTAATTTGGCCATATTGGGAGCCAAATTTGGGATAAAACAGAGAGGCAGAGTATTAAAAAGTAGGTCCAGGGAAAATGCCTTATGCAACCTAGCACAGAATGTGTGTCTTATATTACTGATATACAGAAATGTTTGTATTTAAAGTTTAGGTTTTTACATGAGGACTGAATTATAGTGAAGGTATGATGATGGTAGAGAATATTATGAAGTAGTTGCATAAACTGTTAGGGAGTTTAGGAATTATTTGTGGATGAATGTGAGGATGTGGATGAATATGAGAAGTGAACTTCTTATTATGCAATCTCTAGTATCAGAAACACACCTGTAGCAAAAGGAAAAAGGGCACGAGTGAGCAAAAGATGAATGCCCAAGCCCAATCTCACCTCTTAGGTGGTTGGTAGGGTGTAGTGGACAATGGAACGGTCATTCATCTTGAGCCCACTTCATATTTCTTTTCCGCCCTACTTTTGGTAATCTTCCTTGATTAACGGAGAATGTGGAAGGAAGGAGGAGGAGGTGAAGGGGCTTTCTGCCGACCTCACTTTTAGAGTGGACTCAGACAGAAAGCCCATAATCTAATTCGGCCATATTGGGAGCCAAATTGGGAGCCAAATTTGGGATAAAAAAGAGAGGCAGAATATTAAAAAGTAGGTCAAGGGAAAATGCCTTATGCAACCTAGCACAGAATGTGTTTCTTATATTACTGCTATACAGAAATGTTTGTATTTAAAGTTTAGGTTTTTACATGAGGACTGAATTATAGTGAAGTATGATAATGGTAGAGAACAGTATGAAGTAGTTGTATAAAGTGTTAGGGAGTTTAAGAATTATTTGTGGATGAATGTGAGGATGTGGATGAATATGAGAACTGAAATTCTTATTATGCAATCTCTAGTATCAGAAACACACCTGTAGCAAAAGGAAAAAGGGCACGAGTGAGCAAAAGATAAATGCCCAAGCCCAATCTCCCCTCTGAGGTGGTTGGTAGGATGGAGTGGACAATGGAACGGTCATTCATCTTGAGCCCACTTCATATTTCTTTTCCGGCCCTACTTTTGGTAATCTTCCTTGATTAACGGAGAATGTGGAAGGAAGGAGGAGGAGGTGAAGGGGCTTTCTGCCGACCTCACTTTTAGAGTGGACTCAGACAGAAAGCCCATAATCTAATTCGGCCATATTGGGAGCCAAATTGGGAGCCAAATTTGGGATAAAAAAGAGAGGCAGAGTGGGGGCGGAGTTAGCCAGCATAGGAGATGGCTGCTGTCTGACAGAGCTCTTAGGCCCCAACTAATTGAAAATGTAAATGGCATTAGCCACCCCACACTTTAAGACCATAAATTATCAGACATGTAAGCAGATAAGCTCAGACAACAATCGGAGCATGATACAAGCTGTCACCTACAAGAGATCTAACACCATTTAATGTGCACGCTGTGCGCATAGAGGCACCTTGCTGCAAACTCTGGAGGAGACCAAACAGAAGAGACCGGAGATACTGTTACGGTGGGGTAATATGAAGGACACCCCCTGAGAAGCGCACATACCCACCTTAGGACCGGTTGGTAAAAATCCAAGTTAACCGCACCGAAAAATAAGTGCCGACACGGGCCGCAGCCTGAGCTGGAGTACAACTACGCACTCGATATAACAGGCGGCGTGTAACCGCTGCAGTGGAAGAGATCACCTGCTAAGGGGGTAAGAGGCTTACATAAAAGGCGTTAAGACACATAATGCAGAGCTGGCTATAAAAGAGGACATCAAGCCGATTACTCTTTAAGGTGACACCGGTACCTCACATCAAGCAGCGCACATAAGTCAAATAGTCAGACATAAACCTGACAGCATGTGAACACTTTTTCATCCCCTTATACATGGGAATTTATAATTGACACTCTTATTCACTGAAGTATAGCACTTTGCTCAGCGGTACCAGTCTCTTGATTTTAATTTATTAATGCACACTTGCAAAAGCTGCAAAAAAAAAACAAACAAAAAAACTCCCACATCCAACAGCAGCCTTCTTGCTAGTTTATTAAAGAGACAGTGAAGTTGAAATAATAATATCCACGCAAATATGTCTCCCAAAAAAATTAATAAAACTGGCAAGGCTACCAAACCTCTAAAGGCCTCTGCTCACCCAGTCAGTAGTTTTTTTAAGACATCAGAGGCAAAAAATTTAACTCCAACAGAGGAAACAATACCAGGCCCAGGATCAGATCACAGCTCATCAGAATCTGATAGTGACCATATGTCAGATAGTATCACTATTCCCACAGCTCTTTTTAAAACAATCCCATCTAAAAAGGACTTTTCCTCTCTTATATCACAAGTGAAGCAATGCATCAAAGAGGAAATATCAGACCTCAAAAAGGACATCTCTGACAATGGCCACAGAGTGGAATCACTCGAAAACAGCCAAGATAAACATTCAGAAGCTATCTCAGACCTGCAAGACACTATCCAGAAACAAGACACAACTATCTCTGAGCTAGAAGACAAGATAGACGACGTTGAAAATCACAGCAGGCGACATAATATTAGGTTGCGAGGCATTCCTGAAACTATCCTACCACCAGATATTGAACAATATCTTCAAGATTTCTTTAGCACATTAAAAAAAGAAGAAACCCCTTCAAAAATCTCCATAGATAGAGCACATAGGGCTCTACGCCCCAAACCACTAGCTGGACAAGCACCAAGAGATATTATAGTTCGTATCACAAACTTTCAAGAAAAAGAAGAGCTAATGAAGTTAGCAAGGGAACAACAACCCATTAAATATGAAAACATAGACATACAAATGTTTGCTGACTTGTCCCAGAGAACTCTCACAAAAAGAAGGGAACTCAAACCGCTTACACAGATGTTGAGGAAACAAAATATCCCATACAGATGGGGATTCCCCTTTTACTTGCTGATCCTATGGAAAGGGAGACGTATTACATGTTCATCTACTAGAGAAATCCCAAATATCTGCAAAGAGCTGGATATACCAACTCCTTCGATGGAAGAAATTACCACATCTCAAGAACAGCGCACAAGTCCAAGTAAATCAACTCCCTTACCACAAAGAAGAGAATGGAGACAGGTGTCTCTAAAGAAACCCCGTAAACCCGCACAATCTGCTTCCTCATCATTTGCAGATAATGGATGACAACTCCCTGCTGCCTACAAGATCATCCTTAGCAGTTTAGATGGCGACCTATAGAGACTTTTTACCGCAAGTATTGACTACTTTCTGATATACATGAGGGACACAGGCCCTCAAAGTAGCTGATGATAATATTAAAAAAAAAAAAAAAAAAAAAGGGGAAAGAGAAGAAAATGTCTTAAAGGTTAAAATGTTAACAGTTAACTGATGTTAAATCTGTTTTTTTTATTTGTTATTTTCACCTAGTCAGGAGATTTTCTCCCTAGAACAGAAATATGTTGTTTAGACTTATGTTAACAATGTTGTGTTCTACTATTTTCTTTATTTGCTTACTTCTTTTCTTTCTTCATCTTTGCTCTACTGTCCTCTTTCAAGGCATAGGCCGTTACAGCCAATCTCACTAAAATACCCCATGTGGTACTATTGCTTAATCCCATTAATATTTGCCTACCAAGATGACTAATCTCACACCACAAAATTTAAACATTTTCACGCAAAATGCCAAGGGACTCAACTGCCCAAATAAAAGGAGAATGGCCATCTCAGATCTCCAACACAAAGGTGGGCACAAATTGTTGCTACAGGAGACCCACTTCAAAGGGAAAAATGTCCCTAAATATTTTTCCACACATTACCCTCTATATTTTCACAGCACTAACCCGCACAAAAAAATTAATGGGGTTAGCATATTAATCCACAAATCTATCCCTTTCGTTAAAACTCATGCTATAGGAGACAAAGAGGGTAGATACCTATGTTTAAAAGGCCTTCTATATGGCAAACCAGTAACAATAATGAATATTTACGCCCCAAACTCCCATCAGGATAAATTCATAACTTCTATTACAGATTTAATCCTTAAAGAAGCAAAAGGTTCCCTGATATTATCAGGAGACCTAAATCTTCCCCTGGACCCCACAGTTGATTGCTCAAACCCAACCACCAGAGCTAAAATCCCAAACATTCATAATATATGGCAAAAATTCAAGCTTCTAGGCTTGCATGATACATGGAGATATTTTAATCCTCAGAAAATAGATTTCACCTTCTTTTCTTATCCTAATCGCAACTATTCCAGACTTGATTACATTTTAGTGGATCATCTAGTCCTATCACACACTACACATTCTTTCATACATCATACAACATGGTCAGATCACTCCTTAGTAGTTTGCACTATAAAGTGGCCAACAGCACCTTTAAGAGCCTTCCAGTGGAAACTGGAGGACTCCTTATTATTAAACACAAAACAAAAGGAGTTATTCTCAGAACATATAAGCTCATACTTCCATATCAATGAAACACCAGATATCAGTGCGGCCACCCTTTGGGAGGCACACAAGAGCACTATAAGAGGCGAGTTTATCAAAACTGCTGCCCAAATCAAAAGGAAAAACAGGGAGGAAATAAACCTATTAGCCATAGATATTGCAGACTTAGACTGCAAACACAAATCTTACCCCGCAGACAACACTATTCTAAGCCAATTGCAATCCAAAAGGGAAAAAATTAACCTTCTCTTACATATCAAATCTCAAAAACAACTTCTTCATATTCAACAAAACTTTTATAGGGAAGGCAATAAATCAGGAAAGCTCTTAGCTAGAGCATTAAAAAAACAACAGCAGAAAACGTATATTCATGCCATAAAAAAGTCAGTAGGTACACAAATAGAGGATACAAACTCAATAGCTAAAGAGTTCAAAGAATTCTATCACAAACTTTATAATCTTTTTCCAACCAGAGACCCTCAGAATCATGCACTTCACTGTAATCAATATCTAGATAACCTACCCATCCCCAAGATAAGTCAAGACCAATGCACCCAACTAGACCAACCTATTCAACCTTCAGAAGTATTAGAGGCAATAAAACAAATAAAACAAAATAAGGCACCGGGTCCTGATGGATTCACAGGTCTGTATTATAAAACCTTTGCCTCTCTACTAGTACCACACTTAACATCCCTATTTAATTCCATACCAGAAAAACACCCATTTCCTGACACTATGTTGCAAGCCCACATATCAGTTATAGCTAAACCGGGTAAACCACCAAACACCCCGGCCCATTTTCGACCAATCTCTTTGTTAAATTTAGACCTCAAATTATATGCGAAAATCTTAGCGTCCCGCCTTAATCAAATTCTTCCCTCTATAATCCATCAGGACCAGGTGGGTTTTGTCCCAGGTAGAGAGTCAAGAGATAATACGGTTAAAGTCTTAAATTTATTGGAATATGTCACGCAAACCAAAACCTTGACAGTTTTCGCCTCGACAGATGCTGAAAAAGCTTTCGACCGACTAGACTGGACATAGCTACACTCGACCCTACAGCACTTCCACTTCCCAGACTCTTTCATTCAAAAATTTTTTGCTTTATATTCCAACCCCACAGCCCAGGTCAGAGTTAATGGAGCCCTTTCGGAACCTTTTGAAATCCGAAACGGATCTAGGCAGGGCTGCCCACTTTCACCGCTTCTTTTTGTTTTATCCCTAGAGCCCCTAGCTATTAAAATACAGTTGAATAACCAAATACAGGGTATTTCTATTGCTAAGCAGACACATAAACTAGCCATATTCGCAGACGACATTCTCTTGACGCTCACACACCCCAAAGTATCACTCCAACATGTAACCAACGAATTGACAAAATTTGGGACGGTATCAAATTTTTTAGTAAATATGAATAAGTCAGAATACCTCCCCATAAATGTACCTACTTATACCCTTAATGATCTTAAATCGACATGCCCCTTAAAACAACAGACAAAATATATAAAATATCTTGGCATACATATCACTCCAGACATATCAGATCTACGTAAATATAACTATGGAAACCTAATCACAGAACTTTTAACTCTCACATCTCACTGGCTTCCTAAAAATATATCGTGGACAGGTAGAATACAAGCAACAAAAATGATCTTGCTTCCAAAAGTGCTTTATATCCTGCAGACAGTCCCCAAATATACAAAAAGACCTAGCCCACATGCAAAGGATCATAAATGAATATATTTGGAGGCGAAGGCCCCCGCGGATTAATAGTAATACACTCTATAAACCTCCAACAGAAGGAGGTCTGGGAGTCCCGCACCTCTCTTCCTATAAACTTGCCATATCGTTACAGAGAATCCAGGACTGGTTTCGACTGGACACATCTAATTATAAAAGCTGGGTGCAGATTGAAACTGACCTCGCCAATACCCGTGACCTACACACCGCCTGCTGGAATCCTGCTTATTTTAATAGGCATTCTATCTCAACATCATCAATATCCAATGAGACTTGGACTGACTGGAAATATATTTGTAGGGCGCCGAATAAAATTTCCACTAGGTACTCACCCCTTACTACACTTCTACACTTCTAAACAACCCAGAATACAGATAATAACCTTTTCAAAATCCTGCAAACACTCATACCTATGTATCTTATCACAGATGAGACTAAGTTTATTAAGGATAAATCCCAACTAGATTTATTAGAACACCCCTTCCTCTCATCATGGCTACACATACACCAGATGAGACACTACATAATGTCACATAAACTTAGAAAAGACCTAACCCGACCTAACCCGATCTCCCACAGTATTCGAACATATGTGCATAACTAAAGAGGAGATAAAAGGAGTCATTTCCAAACTATATAAGCTTATTTTAACACACACCTTTCAGGGACTCCCTTCTTACACTAAAAGATGGGATATTGAGTTGCAACAAACTACCTCGGCAAAAACATGGTTACAAAGATTCTCTATTCTCTCACACTCCGGTCATTCTGCCCATACAAAAGAAACCAACATTAAATTAATGATGAGGTGGTATCTAACACCAGCTAAAATCAAACATATATATAAACATACCTCAAGTTCATGCTGGAGAGGTTGCACTGAAGAGGGCCACTTATCCCACATTTGGTGGGGATGCGACCATATTAAACCTTATTGGTCTGATATCTTCTCGAATATTAATAAAATATTAAACACTCAAATTACACCTAGCCCAGAAATAATAATGCTGAGACAACCACCAGCAATCACATGTAAAATAAGACAACATCTATACCATATCATGCTAAATGCAGCTAATCAGCTGATTCTGAGAAAATGGAAATCAGCAGTGGTGCCTATAACACTAGAATGGATAGAACTAGTCAACAGAAACTTACTACTAGAAAGATTCTATTACCTCAAACTAGGGCAACTTTCACTACACCAGGACATGTTGTTCCTTTGGGAATCCTTTAGATATAGAAAATAGGACATACAAACTTGTTTAAAAATGAACATATGTAATTCATGGGAAACTCACTCTCAAATTTTATTTCCCGGCCTATGACCTTGCCTCTTCCTTATCTTTTCTCTTCCCCTATTTTTCTTTCCCTTTCCTATCTTTCTTTCATTCTAGTTTTATTCTTATGAGACAATTGACAAGAACTAGAACTTGTATTTGAAGCAGGAGGAATTAGACATATATTGTCCCCCTATGACTGACAGTGGGAAGGTTTATATGTCATATCTCTAACTCTAGCAACCATGAACCTACCACAATCATAACAGCACTATGAAAAGAATACGAAGCACGGGACAAACCAGAAAGACTTTAAGCAATATGCTTTACATCTTATTGTAACAAAATTCCTATTCCTGTGTAGGAACATTGGAATGTTTTTTTCTTTTGTCTTATTGTTAAAGTTCTATGACAAACTTAAATAAAAATAATATATATATAAAAAAAAAAAAAAAAAAAGAGAGGCAGAGTATTAAAAAGTAGGTCCAGGGAAAATGCCTTATGCAACCTAGCACAGAATGTGTTTCTTACATTACTGCTATACAGAAATGTTTGTTTTTAAAGTTTAGGTTTTTACATGAGGACTGAATTATAGTGAAGGTATGATAATGGTAGAGAACAGTATTAAGTAGTTGCATAAACTGTTAGGGAGTTTAAGAATTATTTGTGGATGAATGTGAGGATGTGGATGAGTATGAGAAGTGAAATTCTTATTATGCAATCTCTAGAATCAGAAACACACCTGTAGCAAAAGGAAAAAGGGCACAAGTGAGCAAAAGATGAATGCCCAAGCCCAATCTCCCCTCTGAGGTGGTTGGTAGGATGGAGTGGACAATGGAACCATCATTCATCATGAGCCCATTCATATTTCTTTTCCGGCCCTACTTTTGGTACTCTGCCTTGATTAACGGAGAATGTGGAAGGAAGGAGGAGGTGGTGAAGGGGCTTTCTGCCGACCTCACTTTTACAGTGGAGTCAGGCAGAAAGCCCATAATCTAATTCGGCCATATTGGGAGCCAAATTTGGGATAAAACAGAGAGGCAGAGTATTAAAAAGTAGGTCCAGGGAAAATACCTTATGCAACCTGGCACAGAATGTGTTTCTTATATTACTGCTATACAGAAATGTTTGTATTTAAAGTTGAGGTTTTTACATGAGGACTGAATTATAGTGAAGGTATGATGATGGTAGAGAACATTATGAAGTAGTTGCATAAACTGTTAGGGAGTTTAGGAATTATTTGTGGATGAATGTGAGGATGTGGATGAATATGAGAAGTGAACTTCTTATTATGCAATCTCTAGTATCAGAAACACACCTGTAGCAAAAGAAAAAAGGGCACGAGTGAGCAAAAGATGAATGCCCAAGCCCAATCTCCCCTCTGAGGTGGTTGGTAGGATGGAGTGGACAATGGAACGGTCATTCATCTTGAGCCCACTTCATATTTCTTTTCCGGCCCTACTTTTGGTACTCTGCCTTGATTAACGGAGAATGTGGAAGGAAGGAGGAGGTGATGAAGGGGCTTTCTGCCGACCTCACTTTTACAGTGGAGTCAGGCGGAAAGCCCATAATCTAATTTGGCCATATTGGGAGCCAAATTTGGGATAAAACAGAGAGGCAGAGTATTAAAAAGTAGGTCCAGAGAAAATGCCTTATGCAACCTAGCACAGAATGTGTTTCTTATATTACTGCTATACAGAAATGTTTGTATTTAAAGTTTAGGTTTTTACATGAGGACTGAATTATAGTGAAGGAATGATAATGGTAGAGAACAGTATGAAGTAGTTGTATAAAGTGTTAGGGAGTTTAAGAATTATTTGTGGATGAATGTGAGGATGTGGATGAATATGAGAACTGAAATTCTTATCATGCAATCTCTAGTATCAGAAACACACCTGTAGCAAAAGGAAAAAGGGCACAAGTGAGCAAAAGATGAATGCCCAAGCCCAATCTCCCCTCTGAGGTGGTTGGTAGGATGGAGTGGACAATGGAACGGTCATTCATCTTGAGCCCACTTCATATTTCTTTTCCGACCCTACTTTTGCAATCTGCCTTGATTAACGGAGAATGTGGAAGGAAGGAGGAGGAGGTGAAGGGGCTTTCTGCCGACCTCACTTTTACAGTGGAGTCAGGCAGAAAGCCCATAATCTAATTTGGCCATATTGGGAGCCAAATTTGGGATAAAACAGAGAGGCAGAGTATTAAAAAGTAGGTCCAGGGAAAATGCCTTATGCAACCTAGCACAGAATGTGTGTCTTATATTACTGATATACAGAAATGTTTGTATTTAAAGTTTAGGTTTTTACATGAGGACTGAATTATAGTGAAGGTATGATGATGGTAGAGAATATTATGAAGTAGTTGCATAAACTGTTAGGGAGTTTAGGAATTATTTGTGGATGAATGTGAGGATGTGGATGAATATGAGAAGTGAACTTCTTATTATGCAATCTCTAGTATCAGAAACACACCTGTAGCAAAAGGAAAAAGGGCACGAGTGAGCAAAAGATGAATGCCCAAGCCCAATCTCACCTCTTAGGTGGTTGGTAGGGTGTAGTGGACAATGGAACGGTCATTCATCTTGAGCCCACTTCATATTTCTTTTCCGCCCTACTTTTGGTAATCTTCCTTGATTAACGGAGAATGTGGAAGGAAGGAGGAGGAGGTGAAGGGGCTTTCTGCCGACCTCACTTTTAGAGTGGACTCAGACAGAAAGCCCATAATCTAATTCGGCCATATTGGGAGCCAAATTGGGAGCCAAATTTGGGATAAAAAAGAGAGGCAGAATATTAAAAAGTAGGTCAAGGGAAAATGCCTTATGCAACCTAGCACAGAATGTGTTTCTTATATTACTGCTATACAGAAATGTTTGTATTTAAAGTTTAGGTTTTTACATGAGGACTGAATTATAGTGAGGTATGATAATGGTAGAGAACAGTATGAAGTAGTTGTATAAAGTGTTAGGGAGTTTAAGAATTATTTGTGGATGAATGTGAGGATGTGGATGAATATGAGAACTGAAATTCTTATTATGCAATCTCTAGTATCAGAAACACACCTGTAGCAAAAGGAAAAAGGGCACAAGTGAGCAAAAGATTAATGCCCAAGCCCAATCTCCCCTCTGAGGTGGTTGGTAGGATGGAGTGGACAATGGAACGGTCATTCATCTTGAGCCCACTTCATATTTCTTTTCCGGCCTACTTTTGGTACTTTGCCTTGATTAACGGAGAATGTGGAAGGAAGGAGGAGGTGGTGAAGGGGCTTTCTGCCAACCTCACTTTTACATTGGAGTCAGGCAGAAAGCCCATAATCTAATTCGGCCATATTGGGAGCCAAATTTGGGATAAAACAGAGAGGCAGAGTATTAAAAAGTAGGTCCAGGGAAAATGCCTTATGCAACCTGGCACAGAATGTATTTCTTATATTACTGCTATACAGAAATGTTTGTATTTAAAGTTTAGGTTTTTACATGAGGACTGAATTATAGTGAAGGTATGATGATGGTAGAGAACATTATGAAGTAGTTGCATAAACTGTTAGGGAGTTTAGGAATTATTTGTGGATGAATGTGAGGATGTGGATGAATATGAGAAGTGAACTTCTTATTATGCAATCTCTAGTATCAGAAACACACCTGTAGCAAAAGGAAAAAGGGCACGAGTGAGCAAAAGATGAATGCCCAAGCCCAATCTCCCCTCTGAGGTGGTTGGTAGGATGGAGTGGAAAATGGAACGGTCATTCATCTTGAGCCCACTTCATATTTCTTTTCCGGCCCTACTTTTGGTAATCTTCCTTGATTAACGGAAAATGTGGAAGGAAGGAGGAGGAGGTGAAGGGGCTTTCTGCCGACCTCACTTTTAGAGTGGACTCAGACCGAAAGCCCATAATCTAATTCGGCCAAATTGGGAGCCAAATTTGGGAATAAAAAAGAGAGGCAGAGTATTAAAAAGTAAGTCCAGGGAAAATGCTTATGCAACCTGGCACAGAATGTGTTTCTTATTTTACTGCTATACAGAAGTGTTTGTATTTAAAGTTGAGGTTTTTACATGATGACTGAATTATAGTGAAGGTATGATAATGGTAGAGAACAGTATGAAGGAGTTGTATAAAGTGTTAGGGAGTTTAAGAATTATTTGTGGATGAATGTGAGGATGTGGATGAATATGAGGAAATAAACCTATTAGCCATAGATATTGCAGACTTAGACTGCAAACACAAATCTTACCCCGCAGACAACACTATTCTAAGCCAATTGCAATCCAAAAGGGAAAAAATTAACCTTCTCTTACATATCAAATCTCAAAAACAACTTCTTCATATTCAACAAAACTTTTATAGGGAAGGCAATAAATCAGGAAAGATAAGTCAAGACCAATGCACCCAACTAGACCAACCTATTCAACCTTCAGAAGTATTAGAGGCAATAAAACAAATAAAACAAAATAAGGCACCGGGTCCTGATGGATTCACAGGTCTGTATTATAAAACCTTTGCCTCTCTACTAGTACCACACTTAACATCCCTATTTAATTCCATACCAGAAAAACACCCATTTCCTGACACTATGTTGCAAGCCCACATATCAGTTATAGCTAAACCGGGTAAACCACCAAACACCCCGGCCCATTTTCGACCAATCTCTTTGTTAAATTTAGACCTCAAATTATATGCGAAAATCTTAGCGTCCCGCCTTAATCAAATTCTTCCCTCTATAATCCATCAGGACCAGGTGGGTTTTGTCCCAGGTAGAGAGTCAAGAGATAATACGGTTAAAGTCTTAAATTTATTGGAATATGTCACGCAAACCAAAACCTTGACAGTTTTCGCCTCGACAGATGCTGAAAAAGCTTTCGACCGACTAGACTGGACATAGCTACACTCGACCCTACAGCACTTCCACTTCCCAGACTCTTTCATTCAAAAATTTTTTGCTTTATATTCCAACCCCACAGCCCAGGTCAGAGTTAATGGAGCCCTTTCGGAACCTTTTGAAATCCGAAACGGATCTAGGCAGGGCTGCCCACTTTCACCCGCTTCTTTTTGTTTTATCCCTAGAGCCCCTAGCTATTAAAATACGGTTGAATAACCAAATACAGGGTATTTCTATTGCTAAGCAGACACATAAACTAGCCATATTCGCAGACGACATTCTCTTGACGCTCACACACCCCAAAGTATCACTCCAACATGTAACCAACGAATTGACAAAATTTGGGACGGTATCAAATTTTTTAGGTAAATATGAATAAGTCAGAATACCTCCCCATAAATGTACCTACTTATACCCTTAATGATCTTAAATCGACATGCCCCTTAAAACAACAGACAAAATATATAAAATATCTTGGCATACATATCACTCCAGACATATCAGATCTACGTAAATATAACTATGGAAACCTAATCACAGAACTTTTAACTCTCACATCTCACTGGCTTCCTAAAAATATATCGTGGACAGGTAGAATACAAGCAACAAAAATGATCTTGCTTCCAAAAGTGCTTTATATCCTGCAGACAGTCCCCAAATATACAAAAAGACCTAGCCCACATGCAAAGGATCATAAATGAATATATTTGGAGGCGAAGGCCCCCGCGGATTAATAGTAATACACTCTATAAACCTCCAACAGAAGGAGGTCTGGGAGTCCCGCACCTCTCTTCCTATAAACTTGCCATATCGTTACAGAGAATCCAGGACTGGTTTCGACTGGACACATCTAATTATAAAAGCTGGGTGCAGATTGAAACTGACCTCGCCAATACCCGTGACCTACACACCGCCTGCTGGAATCCTGCTTATTTTAATAGGCATTCTATCTCAACATCATCAATATCCAATGAGACTTGGACTGACTGGAAATATATTTGTAGGGCGCCGAATAAAATTTCCACTAGGTACTCACCCCTTACTACACTTCTACACTTCTAAACAACCCAGAATACAGATAATAACCTTTTCAAAATCCTGCAAACACTCATACCTATGTATCTTATCACAGATGAGACTAAGTTTATTAAGGATAAATCCCAACTAGATTTATTAGAACACCCCTTCCTCTCATCATGGCTACACATACACCAGATGAGACACTACATAATGTCACATAAACTTAGAAAAGACCTAACCCGACCTAACCCGATCTCCCACAGTATTCGAACATATGTGCATAACTAAAGAGGAGATAAAAGGAGTCATTTCCAAACTATATAAGCTTATTTTAACACACACCTTTCAGGGACTCCCTTCTTACACTAAAAGATGGGATATTGAGTTGCAACAAACTACCTCGGCAAAAACATGGTTACAAAGATTCTCTATTCTCTCACACTCCGGTCATTCTGCCCATACAAAAGAAACCAACATTAAATTAATGATGAGGTGGTATCTAACACCAGCTAAAATCAAACATATATATAAACATACCTCAAGTTCATGCTGGAGAGGTTGCACTGAAGAGGGCCACTTATCCCACATTTGGTGGGGATGCGACCATATTAAACCTTATTGGTCTGATATCTTCTCGAATATTAATAAAATATTAAACACTCAAATTACACCTAGCCCAGAAATAATAATGCTGAGACAACCACCAGCAATCACATGTAAAATAAGACAACATCTATACCATATCATGCTAAATGCAGCTAATCAGCTGATTCTGAGAAAATGGAAATCAGCAGTGGTGCCTATAACACTAGAATGGATAGAACTAGTCAACAGAAACTTACTACTAGAAAGATTCTATTACCTCAAACTAGGGCAACTTTCACTACACCAGGACATGTTGTTCCTTTGGGAATCCTTTAGATATAGAAAATAGGACATACAAACTTGTTTAAAAATGAACATATGTAATTCATGGGAAACTCACTCTCAAATTTTATTTCCCGGCCTATGACCTTGCCTCTTCCTTATCTTTTCTCTTCCCCTATTTTTCTTTCCCTTTCCTATCTTTCTTTCATTCTAGTTTTATTCTTATGAGACAATTGACAAGAACTAGAACTTGTATTTGAAGCAGGAGGAATTAGACATATATTGTCCCCCTATGACTGACAGTGGGAAGGTTTATATGTCATATCTCTAACTCTAGCAACCATGAACCTACCACAATCATAACAGCACTATGAAAAGAATACGAAGCACGGGACAAACCAGAAAGACTTTAAGCAATATGCTTTACATCTTATTGTAACAAAATTCCTATTCCTGTGTAGG
Source organism: Bombina bombina (assembly GCF_027579735.1). NCBI lineage: Eukaryota > Metazoa > Chordata > Amphibia > Anura > Bombinatoridae > Bombina > Bombina bombina. The sequence continues at coordinate 843,705,659 of NC_069500.1, forward strand.
AACATTGGAATGTTTTTTTCTTTTGTCTTATTGTTAAAGTTCTATGACAAACTTAAATAAAAATAATATATATATAAAAAAAAAAAAAAAAAAAGAGAGGCAGAGTATTAAAAAGTAGGTCCAGGGAAAATGCCTTATGCAACCTAGCACAGAATGTGTTTCTTACATTACTGCTATACAGAAATGTTTGTTTTTAAAGTTTAGGTTTTTACATGAGGACTGAATTATAGTGAAGGTATGATAATGGTAGAGAACAGTATGAAGTAGTTGTATAAAGTGTTAGGGAGTTTAAGAATTATTTGTGGATGAATGTGAGGATGTGGATAAGTATGAGAAGTGAAATTCTTATTATGCAATCTCTAGTATCAGAAACACACCTGTAGCAAAAGGAAAAAGGGCACAAGTGAGCAAAAGATGAATGCCCAAGCCCAATCTCCCCTCTGAGGTGGTTGGTAGGATGGAGTGGACAATGGAACGGTCATTCATCTTGAGCCCACTTCATATTTCTTTTCCGGCCCTACTTTTGGTACTCTGCCTTGATTAACGGAGAATGTGGAAGGAAGGAGGAGGTGGTGAAGGGGCTTTCTGCCGACCTCACTTTTACAGTGGAGTCAGGCAGAAAGCCCATAATCTAATTCGGCCATATTGGGAGCCAAATTTGGGATAAAACAGAGAGGCAGAGTATTAAAAAGTAGGTCCAGGGAAAATGCCTTATGCAACCTGGCACAGAATGTGTTTCTTATATTACTGCTATACAGAAATGTTTGTATTTAAAGTTGAGGTTTTTACATGAGGACTGAATTATAGTGAAGGTATGATGATGGTAGAGAACATTATGAAGTAGTTGCATAAACTGTTAGGGAGTTTAGGAATTATTTGTGGATGAATGTGAGGATGTGGATGAATATGAGAAGTGAACTTCTTATTATGCAATCTCTAGTATCAGAAACACACCTGTAGCAAAAGAAAAAAGGGCACGAGTGAGCAAAAGATGAATGCCCAAGCCCAATCTCCCCTCTGAGGTGGTTGGTAGGATGGAGTGGACAATGGAACGGTCATTCATCTTGAGCCCACTTCATATTTCTTTTCCGGCCCTACTTTTGGTACTCTGCCTTGATTAACGGAGAATGTGGAAGGAAGGAGGAGGTGATGAAGGGCTTTCTGCCGACCTCACTTTTACAGTGGAGTCAGGCGGAAAGCCCATAATCTAATTTGGCCATACTGGGAGCCAAATTTGGGATAAAACAGAGAGGCAGAGTATTAAAAAGTAGGTCCAGAGAAAATGCCTTATGCAACCTAGCACAGAATGTGTTTCTTATATTACTGCTATACAGAAATGTTTGTATTTAAAGTTTAGGTTTTTACATGAGGACTGAATTATAGTGAAGGAATGATAATGGTAGAGAACAGTATGAAGTAGTTGTATAAAGTGTTAGGGAGTTTAAGAATTATTTGTGGATGAATGTGAGGATGTGGATGAATATGAGAACTGAAATTCTTATCATGCAATATCTAGTATCAGAAACACACCTGTAGCAAAAGGAAAAAGGGCACAAGTGAGCAAAAGATGAATGCCCAAGCCCAATCTCCCCTCTGAGGTGGTTGGTAGGATGGAGTGGACAATGGAACGGTCATTCATCTTGAGCCCACTTCATATTTCTTTTCCGGCCCTACTTTTGGTACTCTGCCTTGATTAACGGAGAATGTGGAAGGAAGGAGGAGGAGGTGAAGGGGCTTTCTGCCGACCTCACTTTTACAGTGGAGTCAGGCAGAAAGCCCATAATCTAATTTGGCCATATTGGGAGCCAAATTTGGGATAAAACAGAGAGGCAGAGTATTAAAAAGTAGGTCCAGGGAAAATGCCTTATGCAACCTAGCACAGAATGTGTGTCTTATATTACTGATATACAGAAATGTTTGTATTTAAAGTTTAGGTTTTTACATGAGGACTGAATTATAGTGAAGGTATGATGATGGTAGAGAACATTATGAAGTAGTTGCATAAACTGTTAGGGAGTTTAGGAATTATTTGTGGATGAATGTGAGGATGTGGATGAATATGAGAAGTGAACTTCTTATTATGCAATCTCTAGTATCAGAAACACACCTGTAGCAAAAGGAAAAAGGGCACGAGTGAGCAAAAGATGAATGCCCAAGCCCAATCTCACCTCTTAGGTGGTTGGTAGGGTGTAGTGGACAATGGAACGGTCATTCATCTTGAGCCCACTTCATATTTCTTTTCCGCCCTACTTTTGGTAATCTTCCTTGATTAACGGAGAATGTGGAAGGAAGGAGGAGGAGGTGAAGGGGCTTTCTGCCGACCTCACTTTTAGAGTGGACTCAGACAGAAAGCCCATAATCTAATTCGGCCATATTGGGAGCCAAATTGGGAGCCAAATTTGGGATAAAAAAGAGAGGCAGAGTATTAAAAAGTAGGTCCAGGGAAAATGCCTTATGCAACCTAGCACAGAATGTGTTTCTTATATTACTGCTATACAGAAATGTTTGTATTTAAAGTTTAGGTTTTTACATGAGGACTGAATTATAGTGAAGTATGATAATGGTAGAGAACAGTATGAAGTAGTTGTATAAAGTGTTAGGGAGTTTAAGAATTATTTGTGGATGAATGTGAGGATGTGGATGAATATGAGAACTGAAATTCTTATTATGCAATCTCTAGTATCAGAAACACACCTGTAGCAAAAGGAAAAAGGGCACAAGTGAGCAAAAGATGAATGCCCAAGCCCAATCTCCCCTCTGAGGTGGTTGGTAGGATGGAGTGGACAATGGAACGGTCATTCATCTTGAGCCCACTTCATATTTCTTTTCCGGCCTACTTTTGGTACTTTGCCTTGATTAACGGAGAATGTGGAAGGAAGGAGGAGGTGGTGAAGGGGCTTTCTGCCGACCTCACTTTTACATTGGAGTCAGGCAGAAAGCCCATAATCTAATTCGGCCATATTGGGAGCCAAATTTGGGATAAAACAGAGAGGCAGAGTATTAAAAAGTAGGTCCAGGGAAAATGCCTTATGCAACCTGGCACAGAATGTATTTCTTATATTACTGCTATACAGAAATGTTTGTATTTAAAGTTTAGGTTTTTACATGAGGACTGAATTATAGTGAAGGTATGATGATGGTAGAGAACATTATGAAGTAGTTGCATAAACTGTTAGGGAGTTTAGGAATTATTTGTGGATGAATGTGAGGATGTGGATGAATATGAGAAGTGAACTTCTTATTATGCAATCTCTAGTATCAGAAACACACCTGTAGCAAAAGGAAAAAGGGCACGAGTGAGCAAAAGATGAATGCCCAAGCCCAATCTCCCCTCTGAGGTGGTTGGTAGGATGGAGTGGACAATGGAACGGTCATTCATCTTGAGCCCACTTCATATTTCTTTTCCGGCCCTACTTTTGGTAATCTTCCTTGATTAACGGAAAATGTGGAAGGAAGGAGGAGGAGGTGAAGGGGCTTTCTGCCGACCTCACTTTTAGAGTGGACTCAGACCGAAAGCCCATCATCTAATTCGGCCAAATTGGGAGCCAAATTTGGGAATAAAAAGAGAGGCAGAGTATTAAAAAGTAAGTCCAGGGAAAATGCTTATGCAACCTGGCACAGAATGTGTTTCTTATTTTACTGCTATACAGAAGTGTTTGTATTTAAAGTTGAGGTTTTTACATGATGACTGAATTATAGTGAAGGTATGATAATGGTAGAGAACAGTATGAAGGAGTTGTATAAAGTGTTAGGGAGTTTAAGAATTATTTGTGGATGAATGTGAGGATGTGGATGAATATGAGAACTGAAATTCTTATTATGTAATCTCTAGTATCAGAAACACACCTGTAGCAAAAGGAAAAAGGGCACAAGTGAGCAAAAGATGAATGCACAAGCCCAATCTCCCCTCTGAGGTGGTTGGTAGGATGGAGTGGACAATGGAACGGTCATTCATCTTGAGCCCACTTTTGAGCCTCCGGTGGATGTCTCCTGTCTTCAGTCTAAGTGTGCACTCCTGTACCTATACCTACAGTGGGCCTCTGGTAGGTGCCTCCTGCCTCTATCCTCTAGTGTGAACCTTCGGTCTCCGGCCTCTGGTGGGCGCCTCTGGGTGCGGGCCTCTGGTGGCACCTCCTGCCTCCGGCCTTTGGTGAGTGCTGTGGTGACATTTTATCACAGGAATATTAAAATATAGCTCACAGATTTTATACCTGGCAATTCACATAGCTGGTTTTAAAGTTGAATATTCAAGTAGTTCTTTTGTCTAGTTTTTGTCTAAGTAGGACACTCCCAATAGCCTCTGAGTGGCATTTGATAAACCACTCCCTTTTGAATTGGGGTATAAAATACTGTAACACCAAAACCTCTGTCTCTTTTTCTTATCTTACTTATCCTGGAAAGATGGCTGATGGTGGACACCTTGGAAAATGTGGCTAAGTATATTCCTATGATTATTTTAGCATTATTGGACTAATTGGGGTTATTGTAATAAAGTTGCCCTGTATTCAATATGTGGACTGTGTATATATACCTGTAAATATTTCTCTTATTATTAACATATATTGATTACAAATAAAATGTTTTGAAAAAAATGGAGACCCTCTCATGGAGTTTATTTCACAACTTATTTGTATTGGTTTAGTGGTATTACCATAGAGATGACTAAATTAGAATTATATTTAGTATAAAGTAAAGATATTTTAAATTAATATATAACCACATTTTGGCAGCCATGAAGTTGTAGACAAATCCATATGCCAACTAGTTTTGCAGGAATCAAATGAATGTTGATTTATTTCAGAATATTACAATATATATATATATATATTATATATATATATATATATATATATATATATATATATATATATATATATATATATATATATAAACGTTTTCTGAAGAAAATGCATGGTTGGAAAACCTGTATTTCAGGTGGAATTGTCTGTATAAATTTGCATTTCTATAGTTTCTTGGGTGATGGTAAATTAGTAGCTCAGTCAAAGAAAATTTCTCATTTTAGAGCAAATAATACAATTGTGTGTTACTGCAAAATGTTTAAATTTAACTGCAGTAAAGTTAGATTATAGCAAAGTTATTGTATGCAGTACTGTATTTAAATAGAGCAAATAATGGTTGGTTTCAGCAGGCCTGTTGTATAAGATATTAGTTTTTTTTGGTAAACTGTTTATTTTCACTGCTGGGATTTATAGATTGTCTGTAGCTTTACATTTGACCTGCAATTTATTTGAGAGTAAAATAGTTTAGAATTTTTGTTTTCTGTAGAAATCTAATGAATTTTAGAGACATGTGTTGTGTTGGTCCCAACTGCCATAGTAAGGTTAAAGTGATTGACTTATGCTCCTTTATAAATGGAATATAATGTACATTTTATAAAGATAGTAATTTTCTTTTTTCAAAGGATTCGTTTCTGTAAATGTGTTACACCCAGAGCTGTAGCTTGCCCTATACATAAATTTTATTCTGAATTGTTCTGGAATTTGTGTTTGCATTTATTTGCATGGGATTTGAACTTTAAATTTATAGTCTAGTACAATTCAAATTTGGTTTTGTTTGAATGTTCACTTTTGTGAGCAAATGTTTCAGATTGTATGGGAAATTGTGTAGACTTTAAAGTTAAGAAATTACAGTTTAACTTTGGGAATATGCTAATCCATAAGCAGTTTAAAGCATATTTTGTTTTTCCCTCCCTCTTCTTCCATTTCTTTGTTTGTAAGTAGATAGTTCAGATTTTTAATTAAGTTAAGTTTGTATGGAATACAAAAAAGTGTAACCTTTGTTTGGGTAACAAAGTCTGTATTGCTAGGGCATAGAAAAAGACAGAGGCTCCTACTTTGGCTCAGTTAACACAACTCATAGACTACTTAGTTTCTATGGAACGGGGCTGCTATAACGCGACTGAGCATATGAACAAATACTGGATGATCTTCTGGAGTATGTGGCTCCTTAAACCTCTTTAGGTACCTGCAGGTACTTAATAACCACTAAGGTCTATGGACTAGTTCCTTCCCCTTCCCCCTTGGATGCACCTATACCCCTTACGCTATTTCCCCTCCCTTCCCCTTTTTTTTCTCTCCCCTTCTTCTCCCCTTTCTTCTCTTTTCTTCTTTCTCTCTTTTCCTGCCTTCTGTTCTTTCACTTCTGTACTGTACTCATGTGATGTGCAGGCTACACAGATTCTGCTGGGAGTAATGAATCATTACCATACATCACACATTTAAACTGCAACATAGGGAATACACATCCTAGCAATACTCAGCTACGGTATTGATTTATATTGCTTTGCATATGAGATGAAAATACCTCCTATGAGATCTTTTACCCTAAGTATAAAAGAAAGTAAGTTGTTTCATTGGATACAATTGACTCTTATGTCAAAAGAAAAATAATTCATATGTTGGATATGTACAAAACTTGATTCTACTCTGTACTCTTAAGTGAATTGATTTGTGTTATGTTATGTTTCTATTGTGTACTTTAAGCTATTCAATAAAACTTTTTGAAAATTTAAAAAATAAATAAAAAAAATTGCATTTTCCTGTGTTTGGAGCAGATCCTGGAACCAAAACTACAGTTGAAATTAACTAGAAACTTAACTAGAAACTTCCTGTACTTACCTGAAACCAAATAAAAGTGCAATTTGCTTACAAACTGGTTTATGAGGTTGTAAGCCTTAATACATTTATTTGCCTTAAAGGGACAGTCTACCATAGAATTGTTATTGTTTTAAAAGATAGATAATCCCTTTATTACCCATTCCCCAGTTTTGCACAAGCGACACTGTTATATTAATATACTTTTTATCACTGAAGAATGTACCTTGTATCTAAGAACATTCTTGCAGCCCCCTGATCACATGACTGTGACTGTTTATTATCTATTGTCTTGCAGTTAGCATTGTTTTGGGCTAAATCTTAAATAACTCCCTGTGCCTGTACACAGTGTTATCTATATGGCCCACATTGTTTTATATTCTCTTTGTGTTGTTAAAAAGCCTGTGATAAGAGGCAGCCCTCAAAGGCTTAGAAATTAGCATATGAGCCTACCTATGTTTAGTTTAAACTAAGAATACCAAGAGAAAAAAACCCGCAAATTTGATGATAAAAGAAAATGTACATTAAGATTAATCTGATTCCCTCTTCCTCTAAACAATCAAAATTTAAAATATTATTATAGTTTTTCCTCAATTTAACACTATGCTTCCATTGCTTTAGCTAATTGTTTTAGGAAAATATCAGTAAAAAGGCTTCCTTGCTTTGCTTTGTTCATTTATTTTATTTAGGTTAGTATTATTGATGGTTTACACCTTTTAAAAGAGAACAATATTTATTTTTTTAATTTTGTTCTGTTTAACTTCTGTTTAGTCTGGTGTTTCATTGCCCTATAGATATGATAATTCCTTTCATTTGGGGCAGGTAAAATAGTCTGGCAAACTATGCTGTGAGAGACACACTATTCTAAGTCTGTTCCCCAGATTTAAAATAAAGAATACTGAGCAGTGGTTAGGAAAACTAAATTTAACTATATTACCGCCTCTGCTGGAATGCTGACCTGCTAATAAAAAGATCTAATTACTACCCCTTTTAGGTGGTAAAATTAGCATCTCAATGGTACCTTGTACATCTTGTGTTAACTTTTTTATTTTAAAGATGTGAGAGACACACTATTCAGAGTCTGTTCCCCAGATTACATTATATATATATATATATATATATATAATATATATATATATATATTAGTATAAAGCAAAGTGTACTCCAGATTTAATCCATATCCGCCTTGGGTGCTATATCAAAAAAACAATAGCAAGTAAACATGAAGCACTCCAAAGGTCTTATACTATGGTCACTTTTATTGTGAACGTTTTCGGGCATAAATTAGCCCGTCCTCAGACTTACAAAGTTACAAAAAAACTTACCACCAGCTGTGCTTATAACCCATCACCAAACAATTGTGTCCACGCTCTCCACGGTAGATGCGCCTCCCAGGACGAGTGACGTCATCATCCATGGCAACGTGTAAGGGACTACAAAATCAACAGACCAAAAAATCAACAAACAGATCGCAAATCTTAAACTAAAGTAACATCCTGTCAGATCGTTAATAAAGAAAATAAACATGTTAGTCACATATGAGATCCACTGCAGTGTCATTAACGCCGCTCATTGTGTGCACGGCCGGGCGGTTACCATAGGAACCAAACAAACAAAACTGAACTAGTCAGAGTAGGGACGGCACTCAATGGGGGGCGTGATAATGTGACTGCTAAGCAACAATCGCATAGATATTCTGCAGCATAATCAAAAACAATACAGATCATATGAAATAACAAGGTAATAATTAAACCCAGCATATTATCCGCATTATTATACCTCAGCACAAGCCTAGAGCGAAATCGCTAGGTTGCTAAGCAACCACAAACCGTAAACATGTTAAATAGAAAAGCCAAAGAGGTCGGACAATTACTGTCTGAGATGGCGCAAGAAAGAATCAATCAATTTGGAAAAGAGCATCGCCTGACAGTGAAAAAATGGCATAAACACATGGGCCACCAAAAAGGAATAGAAACCCAGAGAAGCCCAGAACTGTCCAGTGGTGCTCTTCAAAAATTGCAAGAATATACAATAAAATTAAAATTGAAATAATAGAAAAGGTATTTTTATATGCATATAACATAAGTACCTAGGAACACTTGGTCAGCAGATAACAGTACATATATGTTTAAAGCAAAATGAATTAAATTACACACAGACATAAGACTATAGAAAAGTGGCTATCTAATGATTGAACTGCACAATGTGACAATAGGAACTAAACTCATAAGGAGCCCAAAAGTTAGGTCATACCAAACAAAAAGAGTAGTAATACACACTGTCAGGAATAATAGCCCCAAAAAGACCAAAAGGGTCACAGAGATAGATCGTGGATCTCATCAAATTGCAAATCTCCATACATTGTATTGTTGTTATAATTGAATGGTTCATGACTCTCAAGAGAGACTCAGATTCTTCATGGGGGTTATAAAAACACCTGCCAATCCAATTGGGTGTTAAGTCCATTGGGGACAAGGGTGTTTAACTGGAATGTCCATTTCGCTTCTTTTTGTAGAAGCAAACGGTTTCTGTCCCCTCCTCTTAGCAGTGGCGGTACATGATCGATGATTGTGTACTTAAGGTCCATCACACTGTGCCGTAGTTCCAGAAAATGCCTGGCTACTGGTTGTTCTGATGAACCCTTTTTGAGTGCCAACTTGATTGCAGAACGTTCATCACTGCCACAAAGGAAAGAGCCAAAACAAGTAATAAAACAAGATAAAATCAGGGCCGGATTGGGAAATCAGACCGACCCTGGAAATTTGTATAGACCGGCCCAGCCACGCCCCCTTCAGCCCAGCCACGCCCCTCCAAATTCTGAAACTTGCCACTCAGAAATAATGCTGCAGTGCTCCCTGTTTTATTAAAACATTAGTACTAATGACAAAGCACAGGAGGCATCAGGTAATGCAGCAGGCAGGGAGTGAGGAGGAGCGCAGGGGGCATCAGGTAATTATATTTATATAAATTTTTCTAAATTTGACCCCCAAAATCTGTTACACATCTACAACCACCATAAAACACCCATGCTATATAGTTTCTAAATTTTATCCTGAGTTTAGAAATACACAATGTTTAAATGTTCTCTGCTTTTTTTTTCACTTTTTTCACAAACTTTTTCACAAATTTTAGGTTTCTCACTGAAATTATTTACAAACAGCTTGTGCAATTATGGCACAAATGGTTGTAAATGCTAAGGGATTAAATTCCTACCGGTCGCTAGCCGCAGAGAGGGTACATTTAACAACTTAACTCTATAATAAAAACACAACAACATTTTGTGGGTACATTTTTAACTGTCACAGGTTAAACATTTATTAATTAAATAACTAACTATGGAACCGACAAGGATATGATGGCGGCTATAACGAATGCTATAATGACAAACCCAGCACTGCAGAAGGTAAGCAGCCCAAACGGAAACTGCAGCAGAGCGGGACCTCAGCTCATAGAAAAATGCTACTAAGGGGTTAATGAGATCACGTGACCCACCTGCAAGGGGAAGGAGGGGCACCTCACGTGCACTTGAGGCTATCCACCCCTCTCACTTTTAGATTGGTCATCACTCCCCCCGTTCACCCTTTCAGCGCAACATGGCTGCTACCTCCCGCCGTGAGGGTACAAATCAGGACTACCCCCCAGGAAGAGCATCTGCTACTCAGCCGCCAAAAGCCAGGTAGGCAGAATATGGTAGACGACTAATAACTAATGTGCATGACAAAGATAGCCTGAATAGGCATACCCATCGCCAATTTGGGGGAAAAAATTAAATTTGGAAATGCTCAATTGACCATGTGGCTACTAAGCTAGCCTGAGAAGGCATACTTAGCGCCTATTACGTTAAATTAAATTTGGAAGCCATCATGTATAATAGGGAAGGGAGGGAGGGGAAAGAACTCGCCTGCACCGGATTCCAGGAAGAAGAGGGCCAGGAAGCTGAAGATCCCCACTTTTAAGGTGAGTAGTGGGGGCCTCCCCTGCATGCAACATTATTGCCACTAACCTCCCTAGCCAGCCCTCTTCTCCTATCTCTCCCTACGGCCTTAACCCTTAGCTTGCTCCAGGCCCAATTGTGCCCTACACTGCCTTAAGGGATTAAATGCCTACCGGTCGCTAGCCGCAGAGAGGGTATATTTAACAACTTAAATCTATAATAAAAAAATCTATAATAAAAACTTTTTGTGGGTAAATTTTTAACCGTCACAGGCTAAACATTTATTAATTAAATAACTAACTATGGAACCGACAAGGATATGATGGCGGCTATAACGAATGCTATAATGACAAACCCAGCACTGCAGAAGGTAAGCGGCCCAAATGGAAACTGCAGCAGAGCGGGACCTCTGCTCATAGAAAAATGCTACTAAGGGGTTAATGAGATCACGTGACCCACCCGCAAGGGGAAGGAGGGGCACCTCACGTGCACTTGAGGCTATCCACCCCTCTCACTTTTAGATTGGTCATCACTCCCCCCGTTCACCCTTTCAGCGCAACAGGGCCGCTACCTCCAGCCACCAGATAGTATTGTAATGATAACTGTGCCGCCAACAAACAAATAAAAAAAACAACCGAACTTAAAGGAGGGTTGCTATGGCCTTATGAATGTCCTTTATAAAAATATCTAGGGCAACTGTTTCTAAATTGACCCTATCCTTTCTATAATAATGCACCTTGTCGGCTGTAAGGGATTCGTGTTTAACTATGAATCCCCCATTACCCGTGACGGTTCTGCCAACTGAGGAATTTATCTTCTTCCTGACCTTATAAGCAGTGCTGTGGCTAGACATGTGGCGCCACTCCAATCTGGGAACTATGTTGGACCAACCGACCAACACCTTCGGAATCCGAGCCCGGATCCAAGCTATATCCGCCTGCATGATCTTGATCAGCTCCAGGACCAGAATGGCGCCCAAATCATTGCCACCTAAGTGGAGAATTATCACATGAGGTTTACCCCAGCGTACTAGGGCCTCCGAAATACGTGATGGGAGTGTGGGCCAACACATCCCTCTCTCCCCTAACCATCTAACCGATACTATGGTGGAAGGAAAGCCCAAATTCTGCCCCCCCCCCCTGGAAGGGCTGAACTTCGAATGGAGGCCCAATGCACAAAGGAGTGCCCCACGATCCAGATCCTCTTGGCGCCGCTGGAAGGTCCTGCAAAGACACATGGGATTAGCAACTGAAACAACATTACTCAACAACCGGTCGAATATAACACTTAAACTTATTAGAATGCCATCTACCCAAACGGCAGATGGCTTCCACGGAAGAAACCCTCAAAGCAGCATTAGTAGCGGCCCCTATGCGAAATGAATGGGGGGCTATTTTAGACAAATCTAAGCCCACGTGAGCAGCAGCCCTGGCTAGGATTCTACGAAACTGGAACAAGGAGAGGGAAGTTCCATTGGCGTGAATTAACAGGGGGCCCTGTTCTAGTGGTCTATGCTCTAGAAACTGGTTCACCGCCCTTACAGGGCAGCATTGACCATCGGTCTGCGATATGGGGATCCAAGCACCTTTGCCGTCTTGATCTGTCTTAGATCTCGTCAAATAAACTAAAAGCGAATCCGGTCCGGCCCTGACGTGGCCAAATTGCAGGCCTTTGTCCGTGCTAGACTTGGACTGCGCCACAAGCTCACTTATCCATAGAGCTGTGGAATAGGCTAATGCAAACGCAGCCCTGAATAATAAAAACTCATAATGAGTAGAGTAGATGTGCGGCAAAGCTTCCACCAGCCGCTCAAGCCGGTCGTGCGTGATGGGCTCTCTAGAGTCCTTTTGTTGTGGTTGCAGCTTGCCCCAACCTTTAAACAACTTGACGCACCAAATTTTGAGTTAGCTGGATCCGGCAAAGCGAGAGTGCGTTAAAAGAATGATAAGGCCGCTAAGCGAGAATGAACAACTCCCTGCCGGGCGCCCCCCTGCCAAAGACTCACCAGCCAGTCACAAAGTGTGTCTTGTGGTGCCTCAGCAGCCTCCACGTTCTGACGCCGGCAAAACTCTTCCCATTCATGCCAAAGTCTGACATAGGAGTGCCATGTGTTAGGGGCTAGTGATGCCTGCACTAAAGGGAGCAAGGATATCCAGGACGGAGAAGCTGCCAAAGGAAACCAGGACAGGGTAAGCCTTCTGTTACAGCCTGAGGAGCCAAACGTCTGAACGTCACCCAATCAAACCTTGATAGTGCGTCTGCTAAGACATTATTGACCTCAGGGACATGTCGCGCCTGAAACTGGATATTAAGTTCAAGACAGCGTAACACCAGATGTCACAACAAACAAACTACAGCCGCGGAAGTGGCCGAAAGACCATTGACCGCGTGAACGACACTGAGATTATCTGTCCAGAAGTTAACCGTCCTGTTTGCAAATTGTTTTCCCCAAAGCTCGACAGCCAAAACGATAGGGAAGAGCTCCAAAAGGGTAAGATTTCGGGTTAGGCCCCTAGCTGACTAGTCTAGTGAATTTTAAAACATGGGAAGATTAGTGCGCGCTAGAGGATAGTATTACTAAACACTACTCTAAAGATACAATCTCTGTTTGTATCAGACACAAGTAAAAAACCAGTAACGAAGCCTAAGCTTCAGGATAGAGAAAGTGCGCTAATAAGCTAAAAGTATACACACCATATAAAGATTAATGTTCGAATTTAATGAACACAAAAAAACAAAATACACAAAAATATATAAACACTAAATATAGGGACGTCTCCTTGTAGAATAAAGGTCCTGATTAAAATGCAGATAAAAACCTATATATACCAAGCAAATATTTAAGAAAACAATTAATGATTTATGATATCAAGGGAATATTAAAATATATGGCATAACATTGATATTAGAACATATAATTTAAAAACAAAAGGACTGAATAAAATGATAAGCACCAAGTTCATAGGTATAGTCAAATGCAGGTAGCCGTATGCAAATGAGCAGCAGTATTGCAACAATTGTAAGAAATAGTGGCTTGGATTTCAAAGCTTGTGCCACAAATAGATACAATGTACTGTACCGTGAGTTCAGAGGGTTTCAGAGGGTGTTACCGAGGAAAGGAAAGGAAAAAACTTTGGTCAAAACTCGGACCGCGGCTGCAGTAACTGCCGTTCTTGGGAATAGAAGTGTGCAAACCTCTGCACATGTGAGTCAGCGTCTGACGTCACAGACTTTTCCTCCGCTCTTCTCAGGTTGTTATTCGCTGCTCCAGCAGCGTGAAAGAAAAACAGCTGATTGCTGTGTCCTGATGGAAACTCGCTGTAAAGGCAGACTTATCTGCTATTTGTTGATCCAGTAGAATGGTAGGGCACAAGTTCTCCCTCACCTAGGATATGTGAAGATGCTGTTAACCCGGGTTAAAGTTGCAGTACAGAGTGTACTGGAATGTCCGTTTGTGTTTCAAAGTCACAGTGTCACAAATGCAAGCAACGCGTTTCGCCCTCCCTTGGGCTTTATCAAGATGCATGTGACAGGTAACTGAGAGCCTTTTATGTGATCCATTCGCTTGTGATTGGTTAGTAGATTCAATTGTAAAGGTAACACCCTCCAGGTAGTTAAGGTGGTATCTGTTTTTCTTTTGCCTTTGAGATCCTTCTTCTTTAGTTGCTAAGGTAACACCCTCCAGGTAGTTAAGGTAGTATATGCTTACCTGGGCCATTATAGACTCTTTAGCTTTGTGCCTGTCTGGCACCAAAATATATAGAAACATTTTCATAAAATATATAAAAGAACCATCTGTGCAATACCAGTTGTGTCATATCAATAAAGCCATATTAAGTGTATTGGAATTGCTTACTGTAGATATAATTCTAAGCCAAAAAATTTTGTTAAAAAATTGATTAAAAATATATTGAGTATCTGCCTTGAGTGGACATATATATTATATGGGGATATTTGTATAGGAACATCATAAAAATAAATACATAATATATAAAAGTCAGTGAATGATTAAATAAATAACAATGTATTGATAATTACAAGGCTAAAAGTGAACCTATCAGAACAATTATTAAGCTAATAGTGGAAACAAATTAACATTTTAATTATATAAAGTGCGTGTGCATGTGAGTGTAAAGTGCTATTGATCAATTCTATTCAAATAAAAATGGGGAGAGGTCCAGTTCTGAGTTAAGACCCCTTGGGAATAAAGTGTCATATTTGTAAATCAATTCAGCTTCTTGTATTAAAAGTGTTTTCTCCTTGTTGCCTCCTCTCCAGTGTCCTTTAACTTTTTTAATCCCCCAATAGTTCAGTGCTTTAGTGTCCCCGTGGTGTTTTTCTTTAAAATGTTTATAAAGTGAAGTGTCATCCCTACCCTTTTCTATACATAATAATGTTCCCTAATCCTATCCTTCAGGGACCTAGTGGTTTCACCAAAATAAAAAAGGTTACACGAACATTTTAATGCATAAATAATATTTTTATGATTGCACCTGATTAAATCTTTGATTTGAAAATTAATTTCTGAACTATTTTTTTTTAAAGCCTTTAGTTTGGAGCTGTGTTTGCAGGCCTTACATGTATAACAGGGAAAAAATCCTACTGGTATTTTACCCTCCAAATATTTTTGTATTAGGTTGTTATTCCTTTTTAGTTCAATGGGAGCTAGCTGCATTTTAAAATTGTTCGCTCTTCTAAAAATAAAAGTTAGTTATCTTGCCAATTGTTTCCCAATTATATTATCTTCCTTTAAAAGGGGGCCAGTGTTTATTTATTATCTTTTTGATTATATTATGGTCTACAGTCTTATACTCTAAAAGTTCATTTCTGTTGGTTAAACGTGCTTTAGAAATTGCGTTTTCAATTTTAGTTTTCTCATATCCCCTATCCTCAAACTTTTTTGCTATTAGAATGACTTGGTTCTCAAAGTCTTCTATTCTTGAGCAATTTCTTTTAATACGTAGTGTTTGTCCATAAGGTATGTTATCCTTCCAGGTTTTCAAGTGGCAACTATCTGCATGAATTAAATTATTACAATCGACTGGTTTAAAATGGGTCTTAGTTTCTAATTTGTCTTTAATTGCCATGATTTCCAGGTCAAGGAAGTTAACCTTAGTTTAACTATAGTGGCTTATAAATTTGAGACCATAGTTTATTGGAATTCATCCTCTCAAAAAGTTTAATTAGTTCATTCTCAGGGCCTTTCCAGATTAAAAACAAATCATCTATGTAGCGCTTGTAGAGCACGAGGCTCGCACCGAGAGGGTCATTATTGAAGAATTCTTCTTCCCAGAACCCCATAAATAAATTAGCATAACTCGGTGCGAACCTCGTGCCCATGGCTGTTGCCCTCTATCTGTCTGTAGAATTTATTATCAAAAGAAAAAAAAAAGTATGCTCTAATATATATTGAATACTCTTTATATGAAATCACTCTGTTTGACTTCCATATTGGTATCAACGTTATACATTTTTTTAACTGCTGCTATCCCCCTGTTGGTGATCAATCACAGTGTACAGTGATGATACATTGCATGTTTGCGATTATCATTCCATCCTCCCATTTTATAGAATTTAAGATATTCAGTAATTGGGTTGAATCTTTCAATGTGAATTTAAACTAGTTACATAAGGTTGCAGGAATCTGTCTATATATTGAGATAGATTGGCAGAGATCGAGGTTAATCCCAGATATGATGGACCTCCCTGGTGGATTTATGAGACATTTGTGCACTTTTGGAAGGAAATAAAAGATAGGGATTTTGAATGTTTAGGTGTTTAAATAGTTAAATTCCCGTTCATTAAGAAGTCCTTCAGATTTTCCTTCGGTAAGAATTTTATTTAGTATTTTAATATACTTATCTCGTAGGATTCATTAGTAATACTTCATATGTTTTCTTATCATTTAATAACCTATATGCCTCCACCATATATTTGTCTGATATCCATTATTACGACCCCCCCCACCCTTATCCGCCGGCTTTATGGTCACTTCTAAGTCTTTCTGCATTTTTTCAGTATCTCTCTTTCTTTCTTATTGATATTTTGTTTCCTAATATGTTGGTAACTCACATTTTTTTTTATATCATTTAATACTATTTTCTCAAAGGTGTCAAGATAGTTAACCCTTTGAAAGAAGCCTGGATAGAATCGCGATTTTAGGTTTTAAATCTGTATGTTTGGAATTTATCCAAGATTTTGTTGGGAATGGTGCTCTGTTTCTCTAATGACTTTTCATGAAAAAACGCTTCAAAGTTAGATTTCTGACAAACTTTGATATGTATGTGAGTGTTGAACTTGCTCATCCTAGTGGTAGGTGCATAGGAAAGACCTAAGTTAAGTAATTTATCCTGTTCTATTGTCAGATTGATTTTACTTAAATTAAAAAATCCCTACTCTTCTTTTTACTATATCTACCTCAATCTTTTTGGGTCATTTAGACCTTCCCTCCCCCTCTTCTTCCTCTAAGTTTCTTTTTCTTCTTTGTATCTGTTTGCTTCCTTCTTTTTTGTAAATTTTTTGAGAAGCCCTCTCTTAGAGGGCTGTGGCCTAAAAAAGGCGATTTGACATCTGATCTTATTTTTTCTGTGTTTGTCAAATCCTCTCTCAGGGGGAGAGAAAACCTATTTTGTGTGGGGTGTTATAAATTCCCTATTATTTTGTCTCATATCTCTTGATTTTATAGACAACCTCTGTGTCTGGGATATTCCCAATCATTCTGATCGTGGTTATGACTGCTCCTCTGGTAATCATAACCATGATTAGAATCCATTGTAATGATTAGCCATGATTATTAGTCCGATATCCCGTTTATTACGATTTTGATATTCAAAACGATTTCGATATCCTGATTTTGTTGTCGGTAATGATCAGAATTCCAAATATTTGGATTTCTATAATTATTATTGTAATTACGTCTATAATAATTATTAGTGTTATCCTGATTGTAATTGTAATTAGGATGGCTATTATTATGACTAGCATATTGAGAATGGTATTGTTGGTTATAATTTCTGGAAGGGTTTTCTTTTTTGTTATTTCTATTGTGAGGTTTTGTAGATTCTTGCTGGTCTATCCATTTCTATTCCATTTTACCCCATTTTGATCTCAATAGATCTTTATTCAAATTATCTAATTTGTTGATTATCACTTTTTGTTTTTCTTTAAATTCTGTTTCTTCCTTTAAACCCTTTAGTTTTTCCTTCAGGTCAGAAATACTATGTCTCTATAGTAATATTGTTTCTTTACAGGATTTTTTTAGGATTTCTATAAGCCCCCTAGAGGCTGTATTGAGTGTATCAGTCCATTCTCGCCTGTAATTCTTCACTTAGTGTAAGGTGCAGTTCTTACTGAACTGTAACACTCTAGGGATAATACCCTTTTCTCGTGTACCTATTTAGAAATACTAGCTCCATTTTTTGTTTTAGCTATTTTAATCATAGCTGATTCGAGTTCATTCATCATAATCTGATCAATTGGGAATAGAATGGTTACTGTGTGTAGTAGACTTACTATCACTCACTTAATTCAATTAGATTTTATCCCTAAAATCATATAAGTCCTCCATAGTGCTACTCATGGGTATAAAATAATGTTTATTGGTGTAAAGTGGAATACTGGTGTCCAAAGCAGCACACTAACAGGTCAGAGATAAATTAGGAAATTTAAAAAATGGGGAAGATGAGTGCGCGCTAGAGGATAGTATTACTAAAACACTACTCTAAAGATACAATCTCTGTTTGTATCAGACACAAGTAAAAAAACCAGTAACGAATGCCTAAGCTTCAGGATAGAGAAAATGCGCTAATAAGCTAAAAGTATAACCACCATATAAAGATTAATGTTCGATTTTAATGAACACAACAAAACAAAATACACAAAAATATATAAACACTTATATAGGGACGTCTCCTTGTAGAATAAAGGTCCTGATTAAAATGCAGATAAAAAGCTATATATACCAAGCAAATATTTAAGAAAACAATTAATGATTTATGATATCAAGGGAATATTAAAATATATGGCATAACATTGATATTAGAACATATAATTTAAAAACAAAGGGACTGAATAAAATGATAAGCACCAAGTTCATAGGTATAATCAAATGCAGGTAGCCGTATGCAAATGAGCAGCAGTATTGCAACAATTGTAAGAAATAGTGGCTTGGATTTCAAAGCTTGTGCCACAAATAGATACAATGTACTGTACCGTGAGTTCAGAGGGTGTTCAGAGGGTGTTACTGAGGAAAGGAAAGGAAAAAACTTCGGTCAAAACTCGGACCGCGGCTGCAGTAACTGCCGTTCTTGGGAATAGAAGTGTGCAAACCTCTGCACATGTGAGTCGGCGTCTGACGTCACAGACTTTTCCTCCGCTCTTCTCAGGTTGTTATTCGCTGCTCCAGCAGCGTGAAAGAAAAACAGCTGATTGCTGTGTCCTGGATGGAAACTCGCTGTAAAGGCAGACTTATCTGCTATTTGTTGATCCAGTAGAATGGTAGGGCACAAGTTCTCCCTCACCTAGGATATGTGAAGATGCTGTTAACCCGGGGTTAAAGTTTGCAGTACAGAGTGTACTGGAATGTCTGTTTGTGTTTCAAAGTCACAGTGTCACAAATGCAAGCGACGTGTTTCGCCCTCCCTTGGGCTTTATCAAGATGCATGTGACAGGTAACTGAGAGCCTTTTAAGTGATCCATTCGCTTGTGATTGGTTAGTAGATTCAATTGTAAAGGTAACACCCTCCAGGTAGTTAAGGTGGTATCTGTTTTTCTTTTTGCCTTTGAGATCCTTCTTCTTTAGTTGCTAAGGTAACACCCTCCAGGTAGTTAAGGTAGTATATGCTTACCTGAGCCATTATAGACTCTTTAGCTTTGTGCCTGTCTGGCACCAAAATATATAGAAACATTTTCATAAAATATATAAAAGAACCATCTGTGCAATAGTAGTTGTGTCATATCAATAAAGCCATATTAAGTGTATTGGAATTGCTTACTGTAGATATAATTCTAAGCCAAAAAATGTTGTTAAAAAATTGATTAAAAATATATTGAGTATCTGCCTTGAGTGGACATATATATTATATGGGATATTTGTATAGGAACATCATAAAAATAAATTCATAATATATAAAAGTCAGTGAATGATTAAATAAATAACAATGTATTGATAATTACAAGGCTAAAAGTGAACCTATCAGAACAATTATTAAGCTAATAGTGGAAACAAATTAACATTTTAATTGTATAAAGTGCGTGTGCATGTGAGTGTAAAGTGCTATTGATCAATTCTATTCAAATAAAAATGGGGAGAGGTCCAGTTCTGCAATACTGCTGCTCATTTGCATATCACTACCTGCATTTGACTATACCTATGAACTTGGTGCTTATCATTTTATTCAGTCCCTTTGTTTTTAAATTATATGTTCTAATATCAATGTTATGCCATATATTTTAATATTCCCTTGATATCATAAATCATTAATTGTTTTTCTTAAATATTTGCTTGGTATATATAGGTTTTTATCTGCATTTTAATCAGGACCTTTATTCTACAGGGAGACGTCCCCTATATTTAGTGTTTATATATTTTTGTGTATTTTGTTTTGTGTGTTCATTAAATTCGAACATTAATCTTTATATGGTGTGTATACTTTATAGCTTATTAGCGCACTTTCTCTATCCTGAAGCTTAGGCCTTCGTTACTGTTTTTTTGACTTGTCTAGTGGCCAAGGCCCTACACTCCACTGCCCTTTGAATATAGCTCCGTACCCCTTTGATCCTGCAAGCATCAGTAAATAAGTGCAACAACTGACTGGAAATGGGTTCAGATCGCCATAATCGAATCCCATTGAAATGCTGGAGAAAATTCCTCCAGATCTGCAGATCATCTCTCATACCTTCGGAAAATCCACATTTTTTCAGAAGGTCTGAGTTTGCCCCTTTAGCTTAGCCTCTAATCTACGATTGAAGACTCTCCCCATGGGAATAACTCTGCCTGCAAAATTAAGGAGGCCCAGAAGTGACTGTAACTGCCTAAGTTTAATAGTCACATGGAAACGGCCGCTCTAACGCCTCAAGCATATCTCCAGACTTTCCCAGAGGGCAGCCTACAGAGCTTGTATTACGGTATCGATTTCGATACCCCAAAAACGTGATGCAAGTACCTGGGCCTTCGATCTTGTCTTCAGCTAAAAGGGACCCCCCGAATTGCAACATCCGGATCCTCATGGACTCCATTAGTTGCTCGGCATTCGTCAGTTCCCAGACTCCCTACTAAGAGGAAATCATTGAGATAGTGTGCTATGTGGTTATTGTCCGCCTGCTGGGCCAAAACCCCAGTGCAAGAAATGTACTGAAGGTTTCAAATAATGCGCAAGAGATCGTGCAGCCCATGGGCAAGCAACCTATCCACATAAAAACCCACCCTTCAAACTTGCAAACCCATCAAAATAAAATGATGAAGGGTGCAAGGGCAACAAACGAAAAAGCGGATTCTATCTCCAATTTCACCAACAAGGCACCTGGTCCTAACCCACGTACCAATTCCCAGTGCACTATCAAAAGATTGATAGCGCACTGAGCTAAGCTCTGGGTCAATGGCATCATTGACCGAATAGCCTCTGGGTGTGAAAGGTGCTGTATTAGATGGAATTTGCCCAATTCCTTCTTGGTGTACTACACCTAAAGAGGATATTACTAGATTCGACAAAGGAGGGGAAGGAAAAGGACCTATTACTGGCCCAATGTTATTTCCTTATTCAGCTTTTCCCTACCAACCTCTGGGTATTGGTACGCCGATTTAAGGTAACGGTAGCATCTAGAGCCCTCAATAGCCCTTGTCACTGGTATATGAAATCAGCAGTAAAAGCCGTTGAAAAGCAAAGATGCTGCCTGCGAATCTGGGTACACTCTGAGCACAAGGCTCAAGAACGTGCACCTTCACTGGCGTTGGTGCTCTAAGGAACAAGAGCGAGCTTGTTTGTGCTCTACCGGACGAAATTCCTGTTTTCTGGCACATTCACTCCCCGCATGGGACCCAGCATAGTATTC
Organism: Bombina bombina; assembly: GCF_027579735.1. NCBI lineage: Eukaryota > Metazoa > Chordata > Amphibia > Anura > Bombinatoridae > Bombina > Bombina bombina. The sequence goes on from NC_069500.1 coordinate 843,727,256, forward strand.
TGCACACGTGCCTAAATGCACATGAGTTACCTCTGTCGCATTTATTATCTTGAAATGACCAGAAGGTACCCTCCTCTGTGCTTCGCTTTGGAAGCACTAATGGACTGGTTACCAGAGGTGTTGGTGGAGGAGGGGGGACCCATGAGAGCCAAGGCGTTGCCAGAGGTGCGTATCAGTTGGTGTCGAAGGTGAGAACTGGATTACAGCCATCTTCTGCCTGAAGTCTGCTTCATACTCCCTCCACGCCCCCTTCACCCAACTTCCTCTGGATCCAAATGTATGTTGTCGTGTATTTAAGAATGGCATGACACTGGCTAGGGTATTTCTCTAAGTAGCAAGAAGAGAAAACCCTAAAACAGATAACCCACTCTTCAAACAATTCCGGACGTCTTTTTAAACCTTTTCAGTCCAGTGCCATCTGCTCTTTTCTCCCTCTGTCTACATGCTTCAGCCGATAATTCAAATATGTTAACATATTTGCCCTGCTGTATCTTTTTAATGGTGTTCTGGTTTTAAATGGCCGTGCAAAGAGGGGGGTGTACGATGATAATGATATCACCATGCAGGGCAACTTTCCTTTCTGAAACTAGATCAATTGGCGGATGCTGGTCCGCTGGGGAAGTGCTATCCTGCATGGGATCGGGTGGAGCTACCGCCAGCTGCGTCTGTGCTATGTTCCCGACTGAACCTGACTGTATTACTTGCCACATTTTCTTAACCATTGCAAACATGCGCTTCTGACCCTTACCCCTCAGCCCCCAATGAGGTGTCGCTGTCACATTCAGAGTCTGATAAAGGGATGAGTCAACTAGGTATGTCGGTCGTGTGTAAATGTGGAGGACTTACCGGGGATAGCAACTGTCATTGTCCTGTAACTCCGGACCTGAAGCCGACGGACCAGGCCATAGGACCATCTTCCCGTTGGTTTGAAATGTTAGACACAATCTCGCTGCAATGATGATTCCCGTCTGTTCATGAGTAGCTGCTGAAGTAGACACAGTTGCAGGCTTGTCAACCTGCTGCGGCTCCATCTGCGCTCGCAGTTCTGGAACTAAGAAAAGAAATAGCGAGCACTACAGACACCGGTAAGGGAGGGTTAGTAGCCCCCCAAGCCTGACACATTTCTGAGACACTCACGCTGGCATTCGAAAACACTAGCAACCCCCCTGACATGCCAGCTCCCCCTGCTGAGTTTCTGGATGTTAGTAGCCCTAAGCGAATCAGCACCCACTGCTTCATGCACAGCATTCACCGCACTAACTTGCAATTGTAATGGTGCAGATATATTGGCCCCTAACTCATTACCATATAGAGATGGTGCCACATTCATACCTGCAATACCCGCATCTTGAAACAGATTGTGCATTCATACTGAGAGTAGTTTGTTGCAGCTTCTGGCTGTGTGCGATGCTGCGCTTAATTGGTTATGAGCTGCCCTATTGTCTATCTGCCTATTGCCCTTGGGCCCTGTTCAAGTTTCAAGGGGTTAGTGTTAGGTTTTATTAAGGGGGGATTGGGTGGGTTTTAGAGTAGGGTGGGGTGTGTGGGTTTTAATGTTGGGGGAGTATTGTATTTTTTTTTTACAGGTAATAGAGCTGATTACTTTGGGGCAATGCCCCCCAAAGGCCCTTTTAAGGGCTAGTTGTAACTTAGTGTAGGGAAGGGATTTTGGGGGGGCTTTTTTATTTTATTAGGGGGATTAGATAGGTGTAATTAGTTTAAAAAACATGTAATTATTATATTATTTTCTGTAATTTAGTGTTTGTTTGTTTTGTACTTTAGTTAATTTTATTTAATTGTAATTAATTATTTTAATTTAGGTAATTTATTTAATTATAGTGTAGGTGTTATGGTAATTGTAACTGTAGGTTAGGATTTATTTTGCAGATACTTTTGTATTTATTTTAGCTAGGTAGTTATTAAACAGTTAATAACTATTTAATAACTATTGTACCTAGTTAAAATAAATACAAAGTTGCCTGTAAAATAAAAATAAACCCTAAGCTAGATACAATGTAACTATTAGTTATATTGTAATTATCTTTGGGTTTATTTTATAGGTAAGTATTTAGGTTTAACTAGGAATAATTTATTTAATGATAGGAATATTTATTTAGATGTATTTAAATTATATTTAAGTTAGGGGGTGTTAGGGTTAGACTTAGGGGTTAATAAATTTAATATAGTGGCAGCGACGTTGGTCGGAGATTAGGAGTTAATAAATTTAATGTAGGTGGCGGCGGGGTCCGTGAGTGGCGGTTTAGGGGTTAAACATTTTATTTAGTTGCGGTGGGGTCCGGGAGCGGCGGTTTAGGGGTTAATACATATAATGCAAGTGGCGGTGAGGTCCGTGAGCGGCGGTTTAGGGGTTAAACATTTTATTTAGTTGCGGCGGGGTCTGGGAGCTGCGGTTTAGGGGTTAATACATATAATGTAGGTGGCGGCGGGGTCCGTGAGCGGCAGTTTAGGGGTTAAAAATTTTATTTAGTTGCGGCGGGGTCTAGGAGCTGCGGTTTAGGGGTTAATACATATAATGTAGGTGGCGGCGGGTCCGTGAGCGGCGGTTTATTGATTAAACATTTTATTTAGTTGCGGTGGGCTCCAGGAGCGGCGGTATAGGGGGTAAACAGTTTAGTTTAGTGTGGGTGCTTAGTGACAGTATACCAAGAAAGCTTCAAATAAGCCGAAGAGCAGCGAGATCGATGACAGTTAGTTAACAACAGTCCGCTGCTCATCGCACCGTACTTGGTGCGCAGCTTTTTGACAGCTTTCTTGATAATTTTGGCAAACGTATTCAGGTCCGGGGCAGCGATGTTAGGCGAACTTAGGTAGATGCGTAACAGATTTTATAATTTTGTATAGTAAATTATATGATATAATGACAATAATGGTATCTTTAGAAAGTCCATTTAATGGTGAGAAAAATGGTATATAATATGTGTGGGTACAGTAAATGAGTAAGAGGGAAAATTACAGCTCAACACAAACACAGCAGAAATGTAAAACCATCCCTGGTCCTTAATGTTAAGAAAATTGAAAAAATGGTCTGGTCACTAGGGGGTAAAGCCACTTAACTAGAAGTAAGTGGAGATAGAAAACATTTGTCTTTTTTCCTTTTTTTAGTCTGTTTAGTCTTAAAGAATAGTTTTTTCTATGTGTTGGCATGAAACAAGACAATATTTTTATTACTTTCTTTTACCTTTTTACATACAAAATACGAACATATAATATTTCATTAGCATATATTAAAACTTACTGACTTTTCAGAAAAACGAAGCATCCAAAGGTTTTATATTTGATAATTATTATCCGGCAATGACGTCACCGTTTCCCGCCCACCATTTTCGGCATTTTGTGTAGAACACCAGCAACCAATTAAATTGCTATCTTATGCATACAGGGAGTGCAAAATTATTAGGCAAATGAGTATTTTGACCACATCATCCTCTTTATGCATGTTGTCTTACTCCAAGCTGTATAGGCTCGAAAGCCTACTACCAATTAAGCATATTAGGTGATGTGCATCTCTGTAATGAGAAGGGGTGTGGTCTAATGACATCAACACCCTATATCAGGTGTGCATAATTATTAGGCAACTTCCTTTCCTTTGGCAAAATCGGTCAAAAGAAGGACTTGACAGGCTCAGAAAAGTAAAAAATAATGAGATATCTTGCAGAGGGATGCAGCACTCTTAAAATTGCAAAGCTTCTGAAGCTTGATCATCAAACAATCAAGCGTTTCATTCAAAATAGTCAACAGGGTCGCAAGAAGCGTGTGGAAAAACCAAGGCGCAAAATAACTGCCCATGAACTGAGAAAAGTCAAGCGTGCAGCTGCCAAGATGCCACTTGCCACCAGTTTGGCCATATTTCAGAGCTGCAACATCACTGGAATGCCCAAAAGCACAAGGTGTGCAATACTCAGAGACATGGCCAAGGTAAGAAAGGCTGAAAGACGACCACCACTGAACAAGACACACAAGCTGAAACGTCAAGACTGGGCCAAGAAATATCTCAAGACTGATTTTTCTAAGGTTTTATGGACTGATGAAATGAGAGTGAGTCTTGATGGGCCAGATGGATGGGCCCGTGACTGGATTGGTAAAGGGCAGAGAGCTCCAGTCCGACTCAGACGCCAGCAAGGTGGAGGTGGAGTACTGGTTTGGGCTGGTATCATCAAAGATTAGCTTGTGGGGCCTTTTCGGGTTGAGGATGGAGTCAAGCTCAACTCCCAGTCCTACTGCCAGTTTCTGGAAGACACCTTCTTCAAGCAGTGGTACAGGAAGAAGTCTGCATCCTTCAAGAAAAACATGATTTTCATGCAGGACAATGCTCCATCACACGCGTCCAAGTACTCCACAGCGTGGCTGGCAAGAAAGGGTATAAAAGAAGAAAATCTAATGACATGGCCTCCTTGTTCACCTGATCTGAACCCCATTGAGAACCTGTGTTCCATCTTCAAATGTGAGATTTACAAGGAGGGAAAACAGTACACCTCTCTGAACAGTGTCTGGGAGGCTGTGGTTGCTGCTGCATGCAATGTTGATGGTGAACAGATCAAAACACTGACAGAATCCATGGATGGCAGGCGTTTGAGTGTCCTTGCAAAGAAAGGTGGCTATATTGGTCACTGATTTGTTTTTGTTTTGTTTTTGAATGTCAGAAATGTATATTTGTGAATGTTGAGATGTTATATTGGTTTCACTGGTAAAAATAAATAATTGAAATGGGTATATATTTGTTTTTTGTTAAGTTGCCTAATAATTATGCACAGTAATAGTCACCTGCACACACAGATATCCACATAAAATAGCTATAACTAAAAACAAACTAAAAACTACTTCCAAAACTATTCAGCTTTGATATTAATGAGTTTTTTGGGTTCATTGAGAACATGGTTGTTGTTCAATAATAAAATGAATCCTCAAAAATACAACTTGCCTAATAATTCTGCACTCCCTGTATATAATCCTTGCTAATAAGCATGTGCATAAATTTGGCTAAATCGAGCATGCGCATTTTTAATGACTGAAGCCGAAGTTACCCACATCTAGACACTTTTCACGCTTGCGCATTAGACAAAAAAATCAATGCAATAGGTTATCCAGACTTTCTGCATACTATAGAAAGTATTGTGTTTCAAAGTCTTATCTGTTGACAACTATTTAGTGGTGTTGTGGTTACGATGATCGTTTGCTCGTTTATTCTAGGGCAATTCTGCAAGCTTTCACAAGCAAAGTACTTACGTTATTTGCGCAGCTCACTCTACTGCTGCTGTATAGATTCTCCTTGCCTTATCTAACTGAAGATGGGTGACGTTTCATGGTGGACGCGCTGCGCTAACCTCGCGCGATGCGCAATACTTACCAGAAGATGCCATCTTTCAACTGCAGTTGTCAGCACGGATGGGAATCCGTAACGGCTGACATAGAAGTAGGTTCGAAATAATAAATATTTCAAATATAAATATTTCTAAAGGCTACATATTTAATACAGTATATAACATTAGGAAACCATTGATTTATATGTATCTACTATGTAATTGTGTATTTAATTTATGACTACAGTGTCCCTTTAAGAAAATTGAAAAAATGCTCTGGTCACTAGGGGGTTAAGCCACTTAACTAGAAGTAAGTGGAGATAGAAAACATTTGTCTTTTTTCCTTTTTTTAGTCTGTTTAGTCTTAAAGAATAGTTTTTTCTATGTGTTGGCATGAAACAAGACAATATTTTTACACTGCAATTGGAGATACATGGATAACAACTGTGACATATTACTATTCCCTTCCTATAATGTAGCTTCTCTGTGATCTCACTGAATATGCAAATTAGTTTGGCAGGTCCTGTGAGAAAAGGCATGCTGGGAGTTGTAATATTTGAATATTCAGGATCACAAAACAGTTTTAACTGTCTGTTTTTTTCAGATGAAAATGGCCAGTTTAGCAAGTTTAATGTTGCTCTGATATAGGGGTGAAATAAAACTGTTTGGAGTCTCCCTAAGTTAAAAATGTCCTGGATTGAGGACTATAAATACCAATTAGGTTACTAAGGTTAATTGGCCAGGTAGCTTTCCTGCATTCTTGACTGGCTCAGCCTGATTGCTGCAGTATGTTTGATTCCCATTAGCTGAAGTGTTTAGAGTAGGGCAAATAACCCCCCCACTGCAGATAAAGTGGCTGTTGGTCAAAATGTGATGTTATTCTAGAAACCCTTCCCTAAATGTGTGCAGAGTGGGTGAGTAGGTAACAGGGGACAGTATAGCACCTTAAGGAGTTAGCAGTATATGGACAGATATGTTTGAATGTGGCAGTCTAATGGGGTTGAAGTCCATGTCAAGATGCTTGAAAGTGGCCATTGTTTTGCATATATCTGCAGTGAGAGACAGGGATGCTGGGAAATGTAATATTTAACATTCAGCATAGCAATATGGAAGATGTAGTGGGAGGACCTTAGGATTTACCCTTAGAATGTGACCAGAGGGTGGGGCCGCTACACTGCATAAAATCATTTCCACAGCTGGAGGGAGTAACTTACGCTAGTATATCATCTTGCATGCATAACTAAAAATTAAAACAAGATGTTGAATTCACACGTGAAAATTGAAACAAAAAAATAGAATAAAGCCGGCACGTCAAAACAACCATTCCCACATCGCAATCACTAATAAAAGTTATTAACCCCTAAACCACAATCCCCCATCACAATCACTAATAAAAGTTATTAACCCCTAAACCGCCATCTCCCACATCGCAATCACTAATAAAAGTTATTAACCCCTAAACCGCCAAACCCCCACAACACAAAGTATCTAATTAAACTATTAACCCCAATCCGCAAACCCCCCAGAACGCAAAGTATCTAATTAAACTATTAACCCCTAAACACCAACCCCCCACAATACCAAGTATTAAGCTATAACTAAGCCCCCTAACCTAACACCCCCTAACTTAACCCCAATTAAAATACACTGAAATAAAATGACAAATATATTAATTACCTTAAAAAAAAAGTGCAAAATTACATAAATAAAAAAACCCTAATATTACTAAAAATAACAAGCAGAAGGAAATCTTGGTAGTTATAGTTTGATTGGAGGAGGGTAGAATGGGAATCTAGAAGAGGGGGGTCAACTTGGAGGGGAAAAATAGGGTTAAGAATTGAGAAGCAGTCTGGCTAGAGATGAAAAACTGCATACCCAATCAGACTACACCACCCAATTCATTTCCTGCCTTAGCCCAGCATTACTACTCTCACAGCCACAGATTTTAACTCCACTAGCCCCTCTTTTTTCCTAATGAGCCCTCTCATTCCAGGCTCCACACCTTCACATCTCTATCCTGCTTCCTACTCAGTTCTCCTGCTTCTATCCGGTCTACTCAAACACCTCTTCCTTCTGCATGCACATTCTTTTCTCCCACCCCAGACCCACTCCCACATCACCTAGCCAGACTATTGCCCCACATTTCACTTCCAAATCCACATCCTATCTTTCCTAATCACACACCACCCAGACTTCTCCCACCTTTGCCACACATCCCATATACTAATCCTATCATGTTTTGCATATCACAAGACCATATTCTAGATTAATCCATACCCACTTCAGCACACTACTTTCAAGAGAACCACTAGCACATGATTTCCAGGGAATCACAGGAAGTCACTCCTTAAGTAGTGGCCGCAGTGTGGATTTGAACCACTAACTTAGTGCTTTCTAGCACAAGAACTTACCCCAGCTACCTAACAACTAACTGCAATCCAACATTGGAAATAATAGGTACTGTCATTTTTATACCAGCTCACAAAATCTATGGTGGCTTAGTGGGTTAAAAAGCAACCTTGTAAACGCACGATGAGAGTGTTAGTCCTGCTGGGGGGAACAGGGCTATTGTAGTGTATTGCATTCTAGGGACATATCACACCTAGATAAATAATCATTTTATTTCCTGAAAGCAACTCACTGCTTTATATACTATCGCTTCAAATATTGGTCTAAAAGTAGAAAAATAATGGATGCAGATCCTGTCTTCCTTTGACATTGCAAACCATTGTGGCTCAAGTACTTATATACTTTTACTTGCTATAATGTTCTAAATTGGTCAAAGTAATGGGTAAAAAGCCTGCAAACTCCTGACAGGGTGTGTGCCATTGTGGTTGAGTGGTTTCTTCTTCCAAGCCAGTGGTTGTGGGTTTGATTCCAGCTATTGGTGCTAGACCATGGCCTGTTTTATTTCCTTAAGACTACCCATTGCTTTTACGTTAAAAAAAGGTCAAACAATAAAAAGGACATTTGTGCGTTGATGCAATAAAGGTAAAAAAACAAAACAAAAAACACTCGGGCACTGGGTTGTGCAAATGGAATTTTACATAATTACATAATAAAAAAACCTAATATTACTAAAAATAACAAACAGAAGGAAAGGAGGAGGGTAGAATGTGAAACTAGAAGAGGGGGGTCAGCTTGGAGGAAAATAAATATGGTTAGTGATGGAGGAGCAGTCTGGCTAGAGATGAAAAACTGCATACCCAATCAGACCTACACCACCCAATTCATTTCCTGCCTTAGACCAGCATGACTACTCTCACAGCCACAAATTTTAACCTCCACTAGCCCCTCTTTTTTCCTAATGAGCCTTCTCATTCCAGGCTCCACACCATCACGTCTCTATCCTGCTTCCTAACTCAGTTCCTCCTGCTTCTATCCGGTCTACTCAAACACCTCTTCCTTCTGGATGAACATTCTATTCTCCCTACCTACCCAACCCCCCCAGACTACTCCTGCCCTTAACAGACTCACTCCCATGTCACCTAGCCAGACTACTGCCCCACATTCCCATGTCTCACTTCCAAATCCACATCCTATCTTCCCTAATCACACACCACCCAGACTTTTCCCACCTTTGCACACATCCATATACTGATCCCATCATGTTTTGCATATCACAGGACCATATTCCAGAATAATCCCATACCCACTTCAGCACACTACTTTCAGGAGAACCACTAACACATTATTTCCAGGAGAATCACAGGAAGTCACTCTGTAAGTAGGGTTTGCAGTGTAGTTTTGAACCGCTGACCTAGAGCTTTCTAGCACAAGAACTTACCCCAGCAGCTACCTAGCAACTAACTGTGATATGACATTGGAAATTATAGGTACTGTCGTTTTTATACCATCTCACAAATCTATGGTGGCTTAGTGGATTAAAAAGCAACCTTGTAAACACATGGTTGAGAGTTTTAATCCTGGTGGGGGAACAGGGCTATTGTAGTGTATTGCATTCTAGAGACATATCACACATATCAAACGCAACTCACTGCTTATATACTATCGCTTCAAATATTGGTCTAAAGCTAGAAAAGTAATGGATGCAAATCCTGTCTTCCTTTGGCATTGCAAACCATTGTGGCCTCAAGTACTTCTATACTTTTACTTGCTTTAATGTTCTAAATTGGTCAAAGTAATGGGTAAAAAGTCCTGCAAACTCCTGACTGGGTGTGCCATTGTGGTTGAGTGGTTTCTTCTTCCAAGCCAGTGGTTGTGGGTTTGATTCCAGCTATTGGTGCTAGACCATGGCCTGTTCCATTTCTTGTACGTTAAAAAATGTTAAACAATGAAAAGGACATTTGTGCGTTGATGCAAAAAGGGTAAAAAAACAAAACAAAAACACTCGGGCACTGGGTTGTTCAAATGGAATTATTTGTTTATTAGTTTTATTAAAGCTAGAAGAATGTCTTGGGGTGGCGAAGCTAGGGTGCTCTATTATCCTTAAAGGGATAGGAAAGTCAAAATGAAGCATACATGATTCTGATAGAGCTTGTCATTTTAAGAGACTTTTAAATTCACTTCTATTTTTAAATGTGCTTTGTTCTCTTGGTACCCCTTGTTGAAAAGGAATACGCATATATTCGAAACTAGTGGGAGCTGCTGCTAATTGGTGCCTGCACACAATTGTCTTTTGTGATTGGCTGACTAGATGTGTTCATCTTTCTGCCAGTAGTGCAATGTGGTTCCTTCAGCAAAGGATAACAAGAGAACAAAACAAATTTGATAATGGACAGCTCGTTATCAAACGTAACCAGAAGGACATGCAACGTAAGAAATGGAAGCTGTAGTCGGGTACAAACTCACAACCGTTGGATTGTGACGCAGTTGACCTAACCACTGAACCACAACAACCCCACAGATTAAGGGTTTGTTGGGCCAGGTACCGATTATTTTGCTGCTTTTACTCCAGCAATGCAAGAAAACTGTAAATACAGTAAGTAGCAAAGAGTCCAGTTGACTAAAAGAAAAAAGACATTTGCTAAAATACAATTCCACTACTAAACTACCACTGTAGACAGGGCAGAGCACCATGCAGAATAATAATTTAAAAAAAAAATTTGGACAACTAGTTGTGAAATATTACCTGAAGACATGCAACATAAGAACTTAGTGACTGCAGCCAGCTTTATTGAGTTGTATCAATGAACAAAATAAAATAGAATACATTTTTAAATTTTGAATAACTAGTTAAAAAGGATGTTACTAAAAGGCCCCGATGACCATGGAACCATAGCTAGATTGAAAGCCTCAATCTTCCGTTCCAAAAGCAGCAGAGATAACCATTGAGCTGCAAAAGCCCGATACGTGGAGCGCCGACAGGACCAGTAGACATAATTTGTAGACATAATTTGCAGGACAATAATAAATAGAAATAGTATATAAGCAGTGAGTTGTTTTAAGAAAATAAAAATGGAATAAAATCAACAAAGATCCAGCACCCATAGCAGGAAACAGACCCACAACCGTTTGCTTGCAAGGAAAACGGACCAAACGACTCCGGCACGATGGCTAGTTGTAAAATGCTACTAAAAAGCAAAGCATAACAACAGCCCTGCACCCATAGCAGGATTCAAACTCTCTACCCTATGTTTACAAGGCTGCTTTCTAACCCACTAAGCCACAAAGGTGATCTGTGGGCAGGGCTAAAAATGACAGTACCCATTATTTCCATCTTTGACAAGGCTAGCCAGAACACAACTGTGACAAAACCAATCTCGCCACTGTACATTGGAGGGCCTGTTATGGAACATTCTTTGGGCTGGAGGTACATGGGCTTAAGGATACCCAGAGACTGCATGGAAATATGGAATTTTATATGCTGGACACCCCCTGTACTTTCATAACTCTGTCTTATGTCTATGTCACCCTGTATCCATAAATACAGGATGGGTACAGGGTGTGAGTGCCCCTTGTGAGAGCAATTGTGACTCTATAAGCAAAGTGGGCATAAAAGACTTTATAGCTAATAAGAACTGTTCCTATACTTCTCTAATAAGATGTATTCTATGTATGTTTAAGATCTGATTGTGTCTCAGGAGTCTGTCTAGGTAAACTGATTGTGTCCTTGTGTGATTATGTTAACTAGACTGCCCAACATCAGATTGTCTGAGTAAACGTTCTTCCCTAGTTAATTAACTTAATATGTTAATCTGTTTTACCTGGTGAATAGACAATTGTTGGAGGTTTGATGCATTGTTCATATGTTTTGCTTTACTGTTAAACCAATGCCTTTGTAACCTGAAGCCAGGGTGTATAAATCTGTGTGCTGCCTTCAAATAAAGCAGATATTCTGTTTAAACCTGAAAACTGGCTGGTTTGTGAATTGCTGATTCCCTATGCAGGACGTTGTTCCCTGGTATTAACCCTTGGTACACTGTTGGTACCGTAACATTGGTGGCAGCGACGGAATGAACCTTATCGCCCAGAAGAGCAACTACACAAGCCAGTAACCTCAGGAAGAGGGGGATTATTACAATACTGACTAAGATGGAAAAGAGAAAAGTAAATTTTGCAGCTTTTAAAAACTTCCTGGAAACAGAAGGAGAGATTGATGGGTACCTTGCGGATTTTGAGAGGCAATGTGCACTACACAAGGTAACCCGCAGAGGACTAGGGTCACGATATTATCTGGAAAATTATCCGGCCGGGCCAGAGAGGCTTTTCGGGCCATTCCAGATGAGGAAGTCAGGGATTATAATACTGTAAAAGAGGCTCTGCTCTCCAGGTATGCGGTTACACCGGAGGCATACCGGAGACGGTTCAGAGACACTGTTAAATTAGCTGGAGATTCCTACCTTGAGTGGGCATGTAAGGTGCACCGCACAGCAGCTCACTGGATAGCGGGGGTGCCAAGCCATATCTGGGGAAGAGGTGCTGCAGCTATTCCTGTTGGAACATTGATTCGACAAGTTACCCGCAGGAGTTCGAGAGTGGGTTCGGGACCGTAAACCCTCCACCCTGCAGGAAGCGGCTCGCTTGGCAGATGAGTATACGGATGCCCGCAAACTGGACACTGCTACCACTAAGCCCCCCTGCTAGAGTGGAGTACAGACCCCCAGTCACCCCAGCAGCAGCCAGTTACCAAACCCCGGCGCACCGCTATACCACACGGCCTCCGGCCACGAACTACCCTCAGAGAGCCCTGTTCAATTTGCGGGGCTACTCACAACCTATTCGGTGCTTTAGATGTAAGCAACTAGGGCACAAAAGACCAGAGTGTCCCCTAAACGCAGCGAACCAAGCGCAGTCCTGGAGAAGACCCGCCGGCGGAATCCCACGTAATCCTCAGCCTGCGGCCCGCTACGTAGAGGCGCAAGAATGCTAGAGCATCCTACATGAGGCAGACCTTGTGCAAGCTGCCCACCGGAATAACCGGCAACTGGTTAAAGTGAATGGGAAGAAGGTCAGTGGTCTACGGGATACTGGTGCTACCATGACCTTGCTTCAAAAGAACTTGGTGTCTGAGAAACAGTACACTGGAGACACTGTGGCTGTGAGGGTAGCAGGGGGCGATGTGTTCAGCCTACCTGTTGCCAGGGTACATTTGGATTGGGGAGTGGGCGCTAGACCTGTGAATGTGGGGGTCAAGAAGGACTTACCTGCTGATGTTCTTCTTGGAAATGACTTGGCCCCCCTTGTTTCTGCCTACGCTCCTATGGGTCCCGCTGATGTTAACTCTGTGACTACCCGTGCCCAGATCCGTGCAGCAGAGACTGACCCACCTGCTGCTAAGCCCCAGGACGCTGAGCTCAGTAAATCTCTATCCGCTATTGATATGTGGAGGTCCCGTTACAATGCGCTGATGAAGGAGAAGAGGAGCGCAGAGGAAAAAGCATGTTTAGAACAGGAATCTCTGCTAGACAAGCTGCACCGACAGACTGCAGAAAACTCCAGCTTGAGAGTGGAACATGAAACATTAAAGACAAACTTAGTGACACTGGAGGAGAAGCTGACGCTGGCTCATAGTGAGGTGCAGCAACTCAAGGGCACCCTATGTCAGTATGAAGGGATTGTGGATACCTATAAAGAGCAGGTACAGAAAACTCGTAAAGAAGCTGATGGGATTTTGAAGGACTGTTTGGCCCTGGTCTGGGCACTGAGGAATTTGAACCCTTGTTTGTATGGACAGGAATTCTCTCTCATAACGGGAATACAGATGGATTGTCCCAGCAAACTGACAAACCAGAGGGAGAGGAGTTTGATGGTCCTGTCCCCCCAGCAACACGGCTGTTTAGCCAAAGGGGAGACGATTGGTCTCCCCCTCCAGCAGCACAGCTATGTATCCGAAGGGGAGACAGTCGGTCTTCCCCTCCAGCAACCAGGCTCCCACCAGGCTACTTCCATGGTAGTGCTGGCACCCGGGCAGAGTACAGCTGGTCTCTGCCCACCTCGCAACCCACCAATTCAGTGTACCAGTCCCCCACACAGCTGTGGTGAGGCACCTGGACATGGACAAGTTTTCCCCGTACTCAGGTGTAGTAACCATTTATTGTGGGTGGGCTGTACTACTAATTGTGTTTTATGGGTGGGTTGCTGGACTAACCAGGGCACTGACCGGCAGGAGGTCAGATACCCTGTTAGTCTGTTTGGAAAAGGGGAGAGATGTGACAAAACCAATCTCGCCACTGTACATTGGAGGGCCTGTTATGGAACATTCTTTGGGCTGGAGGTACATGGGCTTAAGGATACCCAGAGACTGCATGGAAATATGGAATTTTATATGCTGGACACCCCATGTACTTTCATAACTCTGTCTTATGTCTATGTCACCCTGTATCCATAAATACAGGATGGGTACAGGGTGTGAGTGCCCCTTGTGAGAGCAATTGTGACTCTATAAGCAAAGTGGGCATAAAAGACTTTATAGCTAATAAGAACTGTTCCTATATTCTCTAATAAGATGTATTCTATGTATGTTTAAGATCTGATTGTGTCTCAGGAGTCTGTCTAGGTAAACTGATTGTGTCCTTGTGTGATTATGTTAACTAGACTGCCCAACATCAGATTGTCTGAGTAAACGTTCTTCCCTAGTTAATTAACTTAATATGTTAATCTGTTTTACCTGTGAATAGACAATTGTTGGAGGTTTGATGCATTGTTCATATGTTTGCTTTACTGTTAAACCAATGCCCTTTGTAACCTGAAGCCAGGGTGTATAAATCTGTGTGCTGCCTTCAAATAAAGCAGATATTCTGTTTAAACCTGAAAACTGGCTGGTTTGTGAATTGCTGATTCCCTATGCAGGACGTTGTTCCCTGGTATTAACCCTTGGTACACTGTTGGTACCGTAACAACAACGAACCATTCCTGTAATATATGGGATATGGGGATCAGATAGAATGGAAATGAGAAATATAGGGATAAGATAGAATGGGGAGGGTAAAGAAAAGTAATCTGGTTGGGGGAAATATTTCAACCTAGAGGGAAAATACATGCAGGGTGTCTGGCTAGGGAATATACGATATGGGGGATGTGGGCTCTGTGAAGGAGCAGAAGTAATCTGGGTATCTATAGTCTAGTTGGAGGAGGGTAGAATGGGAATCTAGAAGATACTACAGATGCACAAACACCAACAGTGTACACAGCCTTAAAGGGACACTAAACCCATTTTTTTCTTTAATGATTCAGACAGAGCATGCAACTTTAAGCAACTTTCTAATTTACTCCTATTATCAATTTTTCTTCATTCTCTTGCTATCTTTATTTAAAAAGCAGGAATGTGATGCATAGGAGCCGATGGCAGCCGGAAGTTTGGAATTATTATTGCGATTTTAAAGGGACGCATACAATATTGACATCTCGCCAATCACTTATATATATAATACTACAGATGATAGCCGGAAGTTCTTCAGTATTATTGCGATTTTAATGGGACGCGTACAATATTGACATCTCACCAATCACTTATATATACAGTACTACAGATGGCAGCCGGAAGTTCAGAATTACTATGCCGATTTTAAAGGGACGCGTACAATATTGACATCTCGCCAATCACTTATATATACAATACTACAGATGGCAGCTGTTACTTTATCGTTTACAAACAATATTGCAGCAACATTGATCGATCACATTCTATGCACATTATACACAACTATGCACTTTCATTCATGTTAGCGTGGACGTGTGCTTTTTACTATAACATCGCGTTTAATAAATATTTATTACGCATATGATCAAACATTACAAACATGCACTGTATGTGTGATATTTTACACTTTCACATTGAGATTCATTGGGGGAAAACAACATTTCAGCAAACACCTAAAAAAACGCCCACTTTAAAAGCATTCGCGCCGCTCACATACAAACAAGTGAATACAATCAGCAATCATTACAAACTCTACAAATTAGTCCACTACCATTGGACTAATTGCACTATAAATCCCCCAAACAACATGGCCAAAGCGTCCATGGTGATCGACATTGTATCAATTGGCTTCTGTGTTTTTGCATACCTTGTTACTCCTTGCGCTGTGTTTGCTCTGCTGTTTGGCTTCGTGCTGCTAAGCTTGGCAAATATGGATGACGATGATCTGGTAGACGCTGCTGGTGGTGCTGTTGCCCGAGTAGCGGTTGATAGAATCAGGCAGCCTCGGCGGCTCCGAGTAAGACAAAGGGCTCGTCTGGTTCGAGGTCCTCGTGTATACAGGGTAAGACCCACCTTGGAAAACATGAGTGACTTTGAGGTTTATGACAAGTATAGGCTCAATCACGAACAGCTCATTGGCCTTTACGATGTTCTTAGACCTCATCTGGAGCCACGTATAAGAATAAGGACTGCTGTCCCTGGCATCACTAAGATGCTAAGTTGTCTATACGTCCTGGCCTCCGGGAGTTTTCAATCAGGAGAGATGTACATGCATGGCCTGTCTCAAGGTACATTCTCTGGGGTGTTTGATAACTTTCTGGACGCCATGGTACGTGTCAGTAAGCATTACATAGGATTCCCTCAGAATGATGGTGATTGGAGGCACCTGAAGAGGGAATGCTTTGCTATTGCTGAATTGCCCAATGTTTTGGGAGCGATTGATTGTACCCACATTGCGCTGCGTGCTCCAGCTGATGACTTGCCTTTCCGAAATCGCAAACATTTTCATAGCCTCAACGTGCAGTATGTTTGTGACGCACATATGAGGATTATGCAGGTGTGTGCGAATTTCGGCGGGATTTGTCATGATGCCTGCATCCTCTCTCTGTCGTCCCTGTGGCGGCCGTTTGAGGAAAGACAATTTCCTCCTGGGTATCTCGTTGGTGAGTATTTGTGCACAACATGGTTAATTAGTTAGATAATTGCCACTGTAGTCTTAAACTGTTAGTGTAATGTGCAGCTATAGGATGCAATTTAACCATTTATTTCTCTTTCCTCAAATGTCTAGTTTTAGCTTAAAACAGATATGTAGCATGTCTTACCTTAAATGGGCAGATAGAGAATGCAATTTAACCATGTCATTGTCTATTTCCGCAAATGTCTAGTTTTAGCTCAAAGCAGATATGTAGCATGTCTTACCTTAAATGGGCAGATAGAGAATGCAATTTAACCATGTCATTGTCTATTTCCGCAAATGTCTAGTTTTAGCTCAATGCAGATATGTAGCATGTCTTACCTTAAATGGGCAGATAGAGAATCCAATTTAACCATGTCATTGTCTATTTCCGCAAATGTCTAGTTTTAGCTCAATGCAGATATGAAGCATGTCTTACCTTAAATGGGCAGATAGAGAATCCAATTTAACCATGTCATTGTCTATTTCCGCAAATGTCTAGTTTTAGCTCAATGCAGATATGTAGCATGTCTTACCTTAAATGGGCAGATAGAGAATGCAATTTAACCATGTCATTGTCTCTTTACGCAAATGTCTAGTTTTAGCTCAAAGCAGATATGTAGCATGTCTTACCTTAAATGGGCAGATAGAGAATGCAATTTAACCATGTCATTGTCTATTTCCGCAAATGTCTAGTTTTAGCTCAAAGCAGATATGTAGCATGTCTTACCTTAAATGGGCAGATAGAGAATGCAATTTAACCATGTCATTGTCTCTTTACGCAAATGTCTAGTTTTAGCTCAAAGCAGATATGTAGCATGTTTTAGCTTAAATGGGCAGCTGGAAAATGCAATTTAACCATTTAACCGTTGGGGGCGGCAGATTAAGGGTTAATAAATGTAGGTAGGTGGCGGCGATGTTAGGGACGGCAGATTAGGGGTTAAGAATATTTTACTAATGTTTGCGAGGCGGGAGTGCGGCGGTTTAGGGGTTAATATGTTTATTTTAGTGGGGGCGGCAGATTAGGGGTTAATAAGTGTAGGTAGGTGGAGGTGACATTGGGGCGGCAGATTAGGGGTTAATAAATATAATGTAAGTGTCGGCGCTTTGGGGGCAGCAGATTAGGGGTTAATACATATAATGTAGGTGGCGGCGGTGTCCGGAGCAGCAGATTAGGGGTTAATAAGTATAATGTAGGTGTCGCGATGTCCGGGGCGGCATATTAGAGGTTAATACGTGTAAGATTAGGGGTGTTAGACGCGGGGTTCATGTTATTTTATTTTCCCATAGGAATCAATGGTGATGCGTTACTGAGTTTTACGCTGCTTTTTGGCAGGTGTTAGACTTTTTCTCAGCTGGCTCCCCCCGTTGATTCCTATGGGGAAATCGTGCACGAGCTCGTACAACCAGCTCACCGCTGACTTAAAGTGAATGTAAATTATATGCTTTATAATGAACATTATTAATTCCTAATATACTTGCAAAGTAAACCGCAATATTTTGGAAAATAAGCATCTTGTGATATTATAATTTAATTTATAACTTATCTACGTCTTGAACGCCAACTCCTCCCATCCTTGACTTCCTGTATTGCTTATAGAGCAGTCCCTCCTGCTCTCTTACGCAGGCTTGAAGCGCGCTCCCGAGGAGACAACAATTTGTGCATGCGTTTTGAAACAGCTGTAACACCTAATAAAGTTATTAACCCCTAAACCGCCGCTCCCGGACCCCGCCGCCACCTAATAAAGTTATTAACCCCTAAACCGCCGTTCCCGGACCCCGCCGCCCTCTACCTTAGCTTGAAGACATCGCCGGAAGGAAGAAGACTTCTTTTCCGCTTCATTGAAGACATCGCCGGATGGAAGAAGACTTCTCTTCCGCTTGATTGGACATCGCCCGGATCAGATGAAGAGTTCTGCCCGGCTGGGTGAATACAAGGTAGGGAGATCTTCAGGGGGGTAGTGTTAGGTTTTTTTAAGGTGGGTTTGGGTGGGTTTAGAATAGGGGTATGAGGGTGGTGGGTTGTAATGTTGGGGGGTGGTATTGTGTTTATCTTTACAGGCAAAAGAGCAGTTTTCTTTGGGGCATGCCCCGCAAAAGGCACTTTTAAGGGCTAGTAATGTAAAAGAGCTTTGAAATTTTTTAATTTAGAATAGGGCAGAGAATTTTTTTTATTTTGGGGGGCTTTATTATTTTATTAGGGGGCTTAGAATAGGTGTAATTAGCTTAAAAATCATGTAATATTTTTTTTATTTTTTGTAATTTAGTGTTTGTTTCTTTTGTAATTTAGTTTATTTTATTGTATTTTAGTTTAGAAATTTGTAGTTTATTTAATTTATTGATAGTGTAGGTGTATTTGTAACTTAGGTTAGGATTTATTTTACAGGTAAATTTGTAATTATTTTAACTAGGTAGCTATTAAATAGTAAATAACTATTTAATAGCTATTGTACCTAGTTAAAATAAATACAAAGTTGCCTGTAAAATAAATATAAACCCTAAAATAGCTACAATGTAATTATTAATTATATTGTAGCTATCTTAGGGTTTATTTTATAGGTAAGTATTTAGATTTAAATAGGAATATTGTAATTAATAATATTAATATTAATTAGATTTATTTTAATAAGAATTTAGTTAGGGATGTTAGAGTTAGATAGGGTTATTACACTTAATATATATATAATATAATAACGATATTAACTATATTAACCCTAATATAATTAGGGTTAATATAGTTAATATAGCTGGCGGCGGTGTAGGGGAATTAGATTAGGGGTTAATATTTTTAAAATAGATGGCGGCGGGGTAGGTAAGGTAGATGGCAGGGTAGCTAAGGTAGATGGCGGCGGGGTAGCTAAGGTAGATGACGGCGGGGTAGCTAAGGTAGATGGCGGCGGGTTAGATGGGATAGATGGCGGCGGGGTAGATGGGGTAGATGGCGGCGCGGTAGATGGGGTAGATGGCGGCGGGGTAGATGGGGTAGATGGCGGCGGGGTAGCTAAGGTAGATGGCGGCGGGGTAGGTAAGGTAGATGGCGGCGGGGTAGCTAAGGTAGATGGCGGCGGGGTAGGTAAGGTAGATGGCGGCGGGGTAGATAAGGTAGATGGTGGCGGGGTAGCTAAGGTAGATGGCGGCGGGGTAGCTAAGGTAGATGGCGGTGGGGTAGATGGGGTGGATGGCGGCGGGGTAGCTAAGGTAGATGGCGGCGGGGTAGCTAAGGTAGATGGCGGCGGGGTAGCTAAGGTAGATGGCGGCGGGGTAGCTAAGGTAGATGGCGGCGGGGATAGCTAAGGTAGATGGCTGCGGGGTAGCTAAGGTAGATGGCGGCGGGGTAGCTAAAGTAGATGGCGGCGGGGTAGCTAAGGTAGATGGCAGCAGGGTAGCTAAGGTAGATGGCGGCGGGGTAGCTAAGGTAGATGGCGGCGGGGTAGATGGGGTAGATGGCGGCGGGGTAGGTAAGGTAGATGGCGGCGGGGTAGGTAAGGTAGATGGCGGCGGGGGAGATGGGGTAGATGGCGGCGGGGTAGATGGGGTAGATGGTGGCGGGGTAGATGGGGTAGATGGCGGCGGGGTAGCTAAGGTAGATGGCGGCGGGGTAGATAAGGTAGATGGCGGCGGGGTAGCTAAGGTAGATGGTGGCGGGGTAGCTAAGGTAGATGGCGGCGGGGTAGATGGGGTAGATGGCGGCGGGGTAGCTAAGGTAGATGGCGGCGGGGTAGCTAAGGTAGATGGCAGCGGGGTAGATGTTGTAGATGGCGGCGGGGTAGGTAAGGTAGATGGCGGCGGGGTAGATGGGGTAGATGGCAGCGGGGTAGATGGGGTAGATGGCGGCGGGGTAGATGGGGTAGATGGCGGCGGGGTAGCTAAGGTAGATGGCGGCGGGGTAGATGGGGTAGATGGCGGCGGGGTAGCTAAGGTAGATGGCGGCGGGGTAGCTAAGGTAGATGGCGGCGGGGTAGATGGGGTAGATGGCGGCGGGGTAGCTAAGGTAGATGGCGGCGGGGTAGCTTTGGTAGATGGCGGCGGGGTAGCTAAGGTAGATGGCGGCGGGGTAGCTAAGGTAGATGGCGGCGGGGTAGCTAAGGTAGATGGCGGCGGGGTAGCTTTGGTAGATGGCGGCGGGGTAGCTAAGGTAGATGGCGGCGGGGTAGCTAAGGTAGATGGCGGTGAGGTAGCTAAGGTAGATGGCGGCGGGGATAGCTAAGGTAGATGGTGGCGGGGTAGCTAAGGTAGATGGCGGCAGGGTAGCTAAGGTAGATGGCGGCAGGGTAGCTAAGGTAGATGGCGGCGGGGTAGATGGGGTAGATGGCGGCGGGGTAGATGGGGTAGATGTCGGGGGGTAGCTAAGGTAGATGGCGGCGGGGTAGGTAAGGTAGATGGTGGCGGAGTAAGTAAGGTAGAAGGCGGTGTAGCTAAGGTAGATGGCGGCGGGGTAGCTAAGGTAGATGGCGGCGGGGTAGCTAAGGTAGATGGCGACTGGGTAGATGGGGTTGATGGTGGCGGGGTAGCTAAGGTAGATGGCGGCGGGGTAGCTAAGGTAGATGGCGGCGGGGTAGATGGGGTAGATGGCGGCGGGGTAGGTAAAGTAGATGGCGGCGGGGTAGGTAAGGTAGATGGCCGCGGGGTAGCTAAGGTAGATGGCGGCGGGGTAGCTAAGGTAGATGGCGGCTGGGTAGATGGGGTTGATGGCGGCGGGGTAGCTAAGGTAGATGGCGGCGGGGTAGATGGGGTAGATGGGGTAGATGGGGTAGATGGGGGCGGGGTAGGTAAGGTAGATGGCGGAGGGGTAGCTAAGGTAGATGGCGGCGGGGTAGCTAAGGTAGATGGCGGCGGGGTAGGTAAGGTAGATGGCCGCGGGGTAGCTAAGGTAGATGGCGGCGGGGTAGCTAAGGTAGATGGCGGCTGGGTAGATGGGGTTGATGGCGACGGGGTAGCTAAGGTAGATGGCGGCGGGGTAGATGGGGTAGATGGCGGCGGGGTAGATGGGGTAGATGGCGGCGGGGTAGGTAAGGTAGATGGCGGAGGGGTAGCTAAGGTAGATGGCGGCGGGGTAGCTAAGGTAGATGGCGGCGGGGTAGATGGGGTAGATGGCGGCGGGGTAGATGGGGTAGATGGCGGCGGGGTAGCTAAGGTAGATGGCGGCGGGGTAGGTAAGGTAGATGGCGGCGGAGTAGGTAAGGTAGATGGCGGCGGGCTAGCTAAGGTAGATGGCCGCGGGGTAGCTAAGGTAGATGGCGGCGGGGTAGATGGGGTAGATGGCGGCGGGGTAGGTAAAGTAGATGGCGGCGGGGTAGGTAAGGTAGATGGCCGCGGGGTAGCTAAGGTAGATGGCGGCGGGGTAGCTAAGGTAGATGGCGGCTGGGTAGATGGGGTTGATGGCGGCGGGGTAGCTAAGGTAGATGGCGGCGGGGTAGCTAAGGTAGATGGCGGCGGGGTAGATGGAATAGATGGCGACGGGGTAGGTAAAGTAGATGGCAGCGGGTAAGGTAAGGTAGATGGCCGCGGGGTAGCTAAGGTAGATGGCGGCGGGGTAGCTAAGGTAGATGGCGGCTGGGTAGATGGGGTTGATGTCGGCGGGGTAGCTAAGGTAGATGGCGGCGGGGTAGATGGGGTAGATGGCGGCGGGGTAGATGGGGTAGATGGCGGCGGGGTAGGTAAGGTAGATGGCGGCGGGGTAGCTAAGGTAGATGGCGGCGGGGTAGCTAAGGTAGATGGCGGCGGGGTAGATGGGGTAGATGGCGGCGGGGTAGATGGGGTAGATGTCGGCGGGGTAGCTAAGGTAGATGGCGGCGGGGTAGGTAAGGTAGATGGCGGCGGAGTAGGTAAGGTAGATGGCGGCGGGGTAGCTAAGGTAGATGGCCGCGGGGTAGCTAAGGTAGATGGCGGCGGGGTAGCTAAGGTAGATGGCGGCTGGGTAGATGGGGTTGATGGCGGCGGGGTAGCTAAGGTAGATGGCGGCGGGGTAGCTAAGGTAGATGGCGGCGGGGTAGATGGCGGCAGGGTAGATGGGGTAGATGGCGGCGGGGTAGGTAAGGTAGATGGCGGCGGGGTAGGTAAGGTAGATGGCGGCGGGGTAGGTGGGGTAGATGGCGGCGGGGTAGATGGGGTAGATGGCGGCGGGGTAGATGGGGTAGATGGCGGCGGGGTAGCTAAGGTAGATTGCGGCGGGGTAGCTAAGGTAGATGGCGGCGGGGTAGCTAAGGTAGATGGCGGCGGGGTAGATGGGGTAGATGGCAGCGGGGTAGATGGGGTAGATGTCGGCGGGGTAGGTAAGGTAGATGGCGGCGGGGTAGGTAAGGTAGATGGCGGCGGAGTAGGTAAGGTAGATGGCGGCGGGGTAGCTAAGGTAGATGGCGGCGGGGTAGCTAAGGTAGATGGCGGCTGGGTAAATGGGGTTGATGGCGGCGGGGTAGCTAAGGTAGATGGCGGCGGGGTAGCTAAGGTAGATGGCGGCGGGGTAGATGGGGTAGATGGCGGCGGGGTGGATGGGGTAGATGGCGGCGGGGTAGGTAAGGTAGATCGCGGCGGGGTAGGTAAGGTAGATGGCGGCGGGGTAGGTGGGGTAGATGGCGGCGGGGTTGATGGGGTAGATGGCGGCGGGGTAGATGGGGTAGATGGCGGCGGGGTAGCTAAGGTAGATGGCGGCGGGGTAGGTAAGGTAGATGGCGGCGGAGTAGGTAAGGTAGATGGCGGCGGGGTAGCTAAGGTAGATGGCCGCGGGGTAGCTAAGGTAGATGGCGGCGGGGTAGCTAAGGTAGATGGCGGCTGGGTAGATGGGGTTGATGGCGGCGGGGTAGCTAAGGTAGATGGCGGCGGGGTAGCTAAGGTAGATGGCGGCGGGGTAGATGGCGGCAGGGTAGATGGGGTAGATGGCGGCGGGGTAGGTAAGGTAGATGGCGGCGGGGTAGGTAAGGTAGATGGCGGCGGGGTAGGTGGGGTAGATGGCGGCGGGGGTAGATGGGGTAGATGGCGGCGGGGTAGATGGGGTAGATGGCGGCGGGGTAGCTAAGGTAGATGGCGGCGGGGTAGCTAAGGTAGATGGCGGCGGGGTAGCTAAGGTAGATGGCGGCGGGGTAGATGGGGTAGATGGCAGCGGGGTAGATGGGGTAGATGTCGGCGGGGTAGGTAAGGTAGATGGCGGCGGGGTAGGTAAGGTAGATGGCGGCGGAGTAGGTAAGGTAGATGGCGGCGGGGTAGCTAAGGTAGATGGCGGCGGGGTAGCTAAGGTAGATGGCGGCTGGGTAGATGGGGTTGATGGCGGCGGGGTAGCTAAGGTAGATGGCGGCGGGGTCCGGGAGCGGCGGTTTAGGGGTTAATAACTTTATTAGGTGGCGGCGGGGTCCGGGAGCGGCGGTTTAGGGGTTAAACACTTTATTAGGGATTGCGGCAGGGGATCGCGGACCGCGGTTGACAGGTAGATAGACATTGCGCATGCATTAGGTGTTAGGAATTGTTTGCGCATGCTAGAACAGAGGTGTTCTAGCTTAAACCTGAAAGAAACTACCTCAGTATCAGTGAGAGGAATTACACTGTCCGAATCTGAGATTTCACCCTCAGATGCTACCGCGGTATCCTACTCTTAGGGTTCTGGGAGGGAGCATCTGCAATAGCAAAAACTACGTCAGAAACATCTCTGGTTTTCCTCTTACGCTTTCCTTGCAACATTGGAAAAGCAGACAATGCATCTGAAACTGCAGAAGACATAAGGGAAGCAATGTCCTGTAAAGTAACCCCGGCAGGAGTTATAGAGGAGGCGCAGGGCACTGCTTGTGAGGGCGGTAAACCTTGGGACGCTTAAGGAGAAAGCTGCAGCATTGATTGATCATTGGCATTAGACGTCTGAACAGCATCCTCTTTAGCAAATGATGGTTCAGTAAAATGTCTTTCCCTGTAGCTTAAAGTCAGGGGCTGACTGGCAACTTTTGGCCCAGGGGGCAAGTACAACCCAGAGGCCCATGGTGCAGCAACTCGACCCCCTGCCTGCCTCCTTCCCGCACCCGCCCACCTATTCCCGTCCCCATGTAATTTAAAACAAACATGGCTTAACCTCTTGTACATACCCATTAGGAACTAGTACATCAGAAAGTACATTAAAATAATGTGAATAATTGAAAGTTAAATTCCATGCTCTATCATGAAAAAAAAAACATTCACACAAACACACACACATTTTATATATATATATATATATATATATATATATATATATATATATATATATATATACACATTACATACATATATATATATTTCTTCTATAAGATACGACGAGTCCACAGATTCATCCTTTACTTGTGGGATATTATCGTCCTGCTAACACGAAGTGGCAAAGAGCACCACAGCAGAGCTGTCTATATAGCTCCTCCCTTCTCTCCACCCCCAGTCATTCTCTTTGCCTACTCTAAGTACTAGGAAGGGTAAAGTGAAAGAGGTGATAAAATGTTATTTATTTTCTTCAAGCAAGAGTTTTTTATTTTAAATGGTACCGATGTGTACTATTTTCCCTCAGGCAGCAGATGGATGAAGACTTCTGCCTGGAGGCTGATGATCTTAGCAGTTGTTACTAAGATCCAGAGTAGTTCCCACAGAATGGCTGAGGAGTACTTAAGAAACTTCAGTGTGAGGAAAGTTTTTCATGCTATAAGCAGTGAGGTATGTTCAGTCATTTTTTTCTGGAGAGACTGTGTTATTTCTGAATTGGCTGACAGTATCCCCATGAGGGAGAGGGTAAGCAGTAATAAAGAGGGGTATTACTGAGCTTGCATATATGGGCTATATAAAAATGGTTGACACTGATGTTTGAATGTTTGTGGGCAAACGTTTACATGTCTGGGAGTGCAGATAACGTTTTTAAAGGAAAGACGTTTTTTATGCTTTATTAAGAAGGGTACACATGGCTTCATTTCTGGGTTTATGAACCCACATGGCTAGGTTTTAGACCGCTCTGGTGCGGTTAATTTAGGCTGTGAGACATCGAGTGAGATGGGTGGGGCCTATTTTTGCACCGCAGTTGTTTATCTCAAGCAAGCAGCAAGCTCCAAATCCGGTGGGCCTTTGGGAGCTGTATTGGGCCAAATCAAAGGTTTAGCCCAGTTTTACAGACCCCTGAGGGCAGGTAGGCACCACAGCAGGGCTGTGTCGAGGTGCAGGGGGTGTTTTTTTATTGAAATAAACGTTTTATAATTTTCTGTTTTTTCTGGTAAGGGTTAAGTATTCCTTTCCTTGTGGGGCAAACTTAGCTGCAGAATTGGGATGCTTCTATCATAAAAGTGGGACAATTTTATTGTTTTCAAGCAGTTTTGGAAAAATTGTATGCTTTTTTTCTCTTAAAGGCGCAGTACCGTTTTTTAAGATTGGTATTTTTTCACTAAATAAAGTGTTTTCAAGCCTGTTTGTGGTCATTACTAGCCTGTTTAATATGTCTGACATTGAGGAAAGCCAATGTTCCATGTGTTTAGAAGCCATTGTGGAAACCCCACTTAAAATGTGTCCCTCATGTACTGAAAGGGCCTTACATTGCAAAGAACATATTTTAGCTGATAAAAGTATGTCTCAGGATAATTCTCAGTCAGAAGAGAATCAGGTTTTGCCATCTACTTCTCCCCAAGTGTCACAACCTTTAACGCCCGCACAAGCGACGCCAAGCACTTCTAGTGCATTTAATTCTTTCACCCTGCAGGATATGGCCGCAGTTATGTCTACTACCCTCACAGAGGTATTATCTAAATTACCTGGTTTGCAGGGGAAGCTCATTAGGTCTGGTATGAGAGTAAAGGCTGAGCCCTCTGACGCTTTATTAGCCATCTCCGATGTACCCTAACAATGTTCTGAATTGGGGGTAGGGGAATTGCTGTCTGTGGGAGAGCTTTCTGATACAGGAAAGATGTTCCCTCAAACAGACTCAGATATGACGGCTTTTAAGTTTAAGCTTGAACACCTCCGTGAGGTTTTAGCGACTCTGGATGATTGTGACCCTATTGTAATCCCACCAGAGAAATTGTGTAAAATGGATAGATATCTAAACGTTCCTACTTACACTAATGTTTTTCCGGTCCCTAAGAGGATTTTGGACATTGTTACTAAGGAATGGGATAGACCAGGCATTCCGTGCTCTCCCCCTCCTACTTTTAAGAAAATGTTTCCCATATCTGACACCATTTGGGATTCATGGCAGACGGTCCCTAAGGTGGAGGGAGCTATTTCTACCCTAGCTAAGCGTACAACTATACCTATTGAGGACAGTTGTGCTTTCAAAGATCCTATGGATAAAAAATTAGAGGGTCTTCTAAAGAAAATATTTATTCATCAGGGTTTTCTTCTGCAACCTATAGCGTGCTTTGTTCCTGTAACTACTGCAGCTGATTTTTGGTTTGAGGCTCTTGAGGAGGCTCTTAAGGTTGAGACCCCATTGGATGATATTTTAGATAGAATTAAGGCTCTCAAGCTAGCTAATTCTTTTATTACAGATGCCGCTTTTCAACTGGCTAAATTAGCGGCAAAGAATTCAGGTTTGGCCATTTTAGCGCATAGAGCGCTATGGCTTAAGTCCTTGTCTGCTGATGTGTCATCAAAATCTAAGCTATTAGCTATTCCTTTCAAGGGTAAGAACCTATTCGGGCCTGCACTGAAGGAGATCATTTCCGACATCACTGGAGGAAAAGGCCATGCCCTTCCTCAGGATAAGACAAATACAATGAGGGCCAAACAGAATAATTTTCGTTCCTTTCGACACTTCAAAGGTGGTCCCGCTACCTCCTCCCCTACAACAAAGCAGGAAGGGAATTTTGCTCAATCCAAGTCTGTCTGGAGACCTAACCAGACCTGGAATAAAGGTAAACAGGCCAAGAAGCCCGCTGCTGCTACCAAGACAGCATGAAGGGACAGCCCCCGATCCGGGACCGGATCTAGTGGGGGGCAGACTTTCTCTCTTCGCTTAGGCTTGGGCAAGAGATGTTCAAGATTCCTGGGCATTAGAAATTGTGACCCAGGGGTATCTTCTAGAATTCAAAGATTCTCCTCCAAGGAGAACTTTCACGGTTGTCTGTAAACCAGACAAAAAGAGAGGCGTTCTTATGCTGTGTAGAAGACCTATGTACTATGGGGGTAATCTGCCTAGTTCCAAAAGCAGAACAGGGGCAGGGGTTTTACTCCAATCTGTTCCTG
This sequence comes from Bombina bombina, assembly GCF_027579735.1. Lineage (NCBI taxonomy): Eukaryota > Metazoa > Chordata > Amphibia > Anura > Bombinatoridae > Bombina > Bombina bombina. The sequence continues at coordinate 843,755,016 of NC_069500.1, forward strand.
GTTCCCAAAAAAGAGGGAACCTTCAGACCGATTTTAGATTTCAAGATCCTAAACAAATTTCTCAGAGTCCCATCCTTCAAGATGGAGACCATTCGGACAATTTTACCAATGATCCAGGAGGGTCAATATATGACCACCGTGGATTTGAAGGATGCATATTTTCACATTCCTATCCACAAAGATCATCACCAGTTCCTCAGGTTCGCCTTCCTGGACAAGTATTACCAGTTTGTGGCTCTTCCTTTCGGGTTGGCCACAGCTCCCAGAATTTTAACAAAGGTGCTAGGGTCCCTTCTGGCGGTTCTAAGGCCACGGGGCATAGCAGTAGTGCCCTATCTGGACGATATCTTGATTCAGGCGTCAACTTACCAACTAGCCAAATATCACACGGACATCGTGTTGGCTTTTCTAAGATCTCACGGGTGGAAGGTGAACATAAAGAAGAGTTCACTTGTCCCTCTCACAAGAGTTCCATTCCTGGGAACTCTGATAGACTCGGTAGACATGAAAAAATTTTATTGGACTAATGGTAGCGGCAATGGACATAGTTCCATTTGCTCGCTTGCATCTCAGACCACTGCCACTATGCATGCTCAGACTTTGGAATAGGGACTATGCAAATTTATCTCCTCAGATAAATCTGGATGAAGAGACCAGAGACTCTCTTCTTTGGTGGTTGTCACAGGATCATCTGTCCCAGGGAATGTGTTTCCGCAGGCCAGCATGGGTCATAGTGACAACGGACGCCAGCCTTTTGGGCTGGGGTGCAGTCTGGAATTCCCTAAAGGCACAGGGTGTGTGGACTCAGGAGGAGGCTCTCCTTCCAATAAATATTCTAGAACTGAGAGCGATATTCAACACGCTTCAGGCGTAGCCTCAGCTGGCTTCAGCCAAATTCATAAGATTCCAGTCGGACAATATCACGACTGTAGCATATATCAATCATCAAGGGGGAACAAAGAGTTCTCTAGCGATGATAGAGGTTTCCAAAATCATTCGATGGGGAGAGACTCACTCTTGCCATTTATCAGCAATCTATATCCCAGGAGTGGAGAACTGGGAAGCGGATTTTCTAAGTCAACAGGCTTTTCATCCTGGGGAGTGGGAGCTCCATCCAGAGCTGTTTGCACAATTGATTCGTCAATGGGGCACACCAGAATTGGATATGATGGCATCTCGTCAGAATGCCAAACTTCCTTGTTATGGGTCCAGATCAAGGGATCCCCAAGCAGTACTGATAGATGCTCTAGCAGTACCTTGGTCGTTCAACCTGGCTTATGTGTTTCCTCCTTTTCCTCTCCTTCCTCGTCTGATTGCCAGAATCAAACAGGAGAGGGCTTCGCAAATTTTGATAGCACCTGCGTGGCCATGCAGGACTTGGTATGCAGACCTCGTGGAAATGTCATATCTGCCACCGTGGAAACTGCCACTGAGACAGGACCTTCTCATTCAAGTTCCGTTCCAGCATCCAAATCTAGTTTCTCTGCGGCTGACTGCCTGGAGATTGAACGCTTGATTTTATCTAAGCGGGGATTCTCTGAGTCGGTCATAGATACCTTGATTCAGGCTCGAAAGCCTGTCACTAGGAACATTTACCATAAGATATGGTGTAAATATCTTTATTGGTGCGAATCCAAAGGCAGATGTTCCAGACGTTAAGTCATTTTGTCAGGCTTTGGTTAGAATCAAACCTGTGTTTAAACCTATTGCTCCGCCATGGAGTTTGAATTTAGTTCTTAAAGTTCTTCAAGGGGTTCCATGTGAACCTATGCATTCCATAGATATTAAGCTTCTATCTTAGAAAGTTCTGTTTTTAGTTGCTATCTCTTCGGCTCAAAGAGTTTCTGAACTATCTGCATTGCAATGTGACTCGCCTTATCTTGTTTTCCATTCTGATAAGGTGGTTTTGCGTACCAAACCTGGATTCCTTCCTAAGGTTGTTACTAATAAGAATATTAATCAGGAAATTGTTGTTCCTTCTCTGTGTCCTAACCCTTCTTCTAAGAAGGAGCGTCTGTTACACAACTTGGACGTGGTTCGTACTTTGAAGTTTTACTTGCAAGCGACCAAAGATTTCCATAAAACATCTTCTCTGTTTGTTGTCTATTCTGGAAAACGTAGAGGTCAAAAAGCTACTGCTACCTCTCTTTCTTTTTGGCTGAAAAGCATCATCCGGTTGGCATACGAGACTGAAAGTATTACAGCTCACTTTACTAGAGCGGTGGCTTCCACATGGGCTTTTAAAAACGATGCTTTTGTTGAACAGATTTGTAAGGCTGCGACTTGGTCTTCCCTTCATACCTTTTCCACATTTTCCAAATTTGATAATTTTGCTTCTTCGGAGGCTGTTTTTGGGAGAAAAGTTCTTCAAGCAGTGGTGCCTTCTGTTTAGGCATCTGTCTTGTTCCTCCCGTCCATCCGTGTCCTGTAGCTTTGGTATTGTATCCCACAAGTAAAGGATGAATCCGTGGACTCGTCGTATCTTATAGAAGAAAAGTAAATTTATGTTTACCTGATAAATTGATTTCTTCTATGATATGACAAGTCCACGGCCCGCCCTGTCATTTTAAGACAGATTATATTTTTTGATTTAAAACTTCAGTCACCTCTGCACCTTTTAGTTTCTCCTTTTTCTTCCTATACCTTCGGTCGAATGACTGGGGGGTGGAGTCAAGGGAGGAGCTATACAGACAGCTCTGCTGTGGTGCTCTTTGCCACTTCCTGTTAGCAGGAGGATAATATCCCACAGGTAAAGGATGAATCCGTGGACTCGTCTTACCTATATAGAAGAAAACTAAATTTATGCTTACCTAATAAATTGATTTCTTCTATGGTAAGATGAGTCCACGGCCCGCACTGTCATTTTAAGACAGATTTATCAGGTAAGCATAAATTTACTTATACACACATACAAATTTGCACACACACACTATATATATATATATATACACACAGCAGGTATTGGCAGGTGCACTCTCACTAACACTTTAGTTCCAAATGCCAGGGTGCTAGAATATGGTGTAGAATATGGAAATCAGGAGACAGCACTCACTGGTCTTGACAATACTGGATTTATTCAGTGACGTTTCGGGGAATACATCCCTTCATCAGGGGTGTATTCCCCGAAACGTCACTGAATAAATCCAGTATTGTCAAGACCAGTGAGTGCTGTCTCCTGATTTCCATATATATACACACAAATATGCACACATACTTTTAAGTGTCCGTTTTTTGGACTGGTGGTGCATGTGAAGAAAGTGGGTAATGGCTCTTGGCGGACCAGGCTTCCACAGAGAAGGTGGAGACAGATGTCCCCCCTAAACCATGCCGTTAGGCGCACAACACTTGCCCCTACAACTAGGGGAAAAGTGCCAAGAGCCATTACCCACTTTCTTCACATGCACCACCAGTCCAAAAAACGGACACTTAAAAGTCACATCCACCTGGATAAGTTCCAGAGATGGATAGTATCTGTATGAGCCATATATGTCCATGATCCTTATCTTTATTACCTTTTCTCAAATATCCCTGTTTTTTTTGCAATTATACTTGGGGCTACAATTCTTAAATAAGGTTAATAAAATCCGCCCCATTTGATAGTTGGCACAAATATTCACATTTTGGCCATTGCAAGCTATAACCCCTTAATGGCCAAGGCTTAATTCAAGTGAAAATTGTGCCCTTAAGACACAATAACAAAGTCCTATAACACTGCTATATATACTCATCCTTCTGAATATTGCTCTAATTTGATATTCATGATACACATGTTTAATGCCACTCTGTTGCAATATACTGGCGATACACTGCAAGCCATAGCAATCATATTTGCAACATTACATTTGTATCTTGCCATTCCAATTAATGGTACTGCCATAAGGTTCAATTTTTAATTTTTAATTTTTAGTTTTTTATTTTTAACTATCTTATTTTTAATCATTCTTTATATATACAATATGATTGTATAGAATTTGAGTGCACGCTATTTCTTTGACACTATGAAAGTTGTTGCTTCATTCAGCTGACATACTATTATAAATTTTGGCATCTTTTGGTACTCAGAATTGTATATGATTACCATAGTTACCGTTTCTATGCCGACCGGATGTAGCAACATTTGTCAACGTATTTCTATCACAAATTTTCTTGGCACTTATTATAAATGCGGCACATTTTTGCTACAATAAGTCCCACAAATTAGTATGTTACTTTAACACGTTTGAAATTGTAGAGTACACTACTTCATTATTATTTTCATGTTTGGTTTGTTGAATCCGTAAACCGGAAGTGAGGTAATACAACTTCCGGTTCCGGATAGCACTGTGGAACGCAATATGCGTTCCAAACTCGAAAAATTGGCGCACTTTTCCTTTGGAGAGACACTAAGGTTGATATGATGTAATTGATATGTAACACTATAAATGAGTTGAATTTTGTTTGTTTTGCATGCTGATGAAGGGGTTGTGAACCCCGAAAACGTTCCATTAAATTGGTTTTTTTTTAAAAGTCCTGAGAGTGCATTCTTTTGCTTTCTATTTCATGGTATATCATTGCACCCAGGCGAGCTGGCTACTGGTGGGCTGAACTGGAAATTGCTTACTACTATATATATATATATATATATATATATATATATATATATATTTATATATATATACATACACAAACACACATACAAATATGCACACACACACATTACAGGTAGCCCTCAGTTTACACCGGGGTTAGGTTCCAGAAGGAATGGTTGTAAATCGAAACTGTTGTAAATTGAAACCCAGTTTATAATGTAAGTCAATGGGAAGTGAGGGGGATAGGTTCCAGGCCCCTCTCAAAATTGTCATAAGTAACACCTAATACATTATTTTTAAAGCTTTTAAATGAAGACTTTAAATGCTAAACAGCATTATAAACCTAATAAAATAATCACACAACACAGAATATATAATTAAACTAAGTTAAATGAACAAAAACATTTGCTAAACAGCATTATAAACCTAATAAAATAATCACACAACACAGATTTCACTTGCATTTTTCTGCAAACAGTTCTTTCTATGCATTCCAATCTGGACTGATTTATAGACAGGAAGATCTTGTTCCTTTGAAATCTGCTCGATAGCTCAGGTCTGGTTAAACTGATTAATTTCAGCTTGCTTGGCTTTGCTGCAACACAAGCGGACAGCTCCACCTACTGGTTATTTTAATAAATGCACTGCTTCTCAATACTTTTCAATAGCAGTCACATGACTGGAAAAAAAGGTTGTTATTCTGAAACGGTGTAAATTGAACCGTTGTAAAACGAGGGCCACCTGTATATATGTATGTATATATATATATATATATATATATATATATATATATATATACATACATATATATATACACACACATACAAATTTGCACATACACACTATATATATATATATATATATATATACACACACACACAAATATGCGCACATACACTATATATATATATATATATATATATATACATACACACACACACAAATTTGCACACATACATGGAATTCCGCAGCATATTTGTGGCAAGCCTGATTTGCCGTAGTTATCAAACCCTACAGACCGGGAAAAGTAGAATATAGTGACGTAACATACGATCCGCCGGACTCAGTCCGACACAGATCGATGGTTACGTCACTACAGTTGTTCCGAACGCAAGTTCGGCACAATCTGACTAATTTTGCTAGTCACTACGCTCACCACTATTCCGGCCCAGCTTACCTGGTTTTCAATGCCTTAGGAATCAATGGGAGTCTGACAGCAGCGAAAATTCATGTTCCCTGCTGCCCGATATCCCATTGATTCCTATGGGAAATGTATACACCTAACACACTAACATGTACCCCGAGTTTCTGCCCCCCCTACACCGCCACAACTAAATAAAGTGTTTAACCCCTAAACTGCCACTCCCGAAGCCCGCCGCAACTAAATAAAATGTTTAACCCCTAAACCACCGCTCCCGGACCCCGCCGCCACCTACATTAAATTTATTAACCCCTAATCTGACCCCCCTACACCGCTGCCACCTACATTAAATTTATTTACCCCTAATCTCCCGCACCCAACGTCGCCGCCACTATATTAAATGTATTAACCCCTAAACCTAAGTCTAACCCTAACCCTAACACCCCCTAACTTAAAGATAATTTAAATTAATCTAAATAAATATTCCTATCATTAAATAAATTATTCCTATTTAAAACTAAATACTTACCTATAAAATAAACCCTAATCTAGCTACAATATAACTAATAGTTACATTGTATCTAGCTTAGGGTTTATTTTTATTTTACAGGCAAGTTTGTATTTATTTTAACTAGGTGGAATAGTTATTAAATAGTTATTAACTATTTAATAACTACCTAGTTAAAATAAAGACAAAGGTACGTAAAATAATTTCACCTAACACTACACTATCATTAAATTAATTCCCTAAATTAAAATAAATTAATTACAATTAAATAAAATTAACTAAAGTACAAAAAAACACCCAAACACTAAATTACAGAAAATAATAAAATAATTACAATAATTTTAAACTAATTACACCTAATCTAATCCCTCCCTCTAATAAAATAAAAAGCCCCTTAAAATAATAAAAAGCCGTACCTTATACTAAATTACAAATAGCCCTTAAAAGGGCCTTTTGTGGGGCATTGCCCCAAAGTAATCAGCTCTTTTACCTGTAAAAAAAATACAATACCGCCCAACATTACAACCCACCACCCACACACCCAACCCTACTCTAAAACCCACCCAATCCCCCTTAATAAAACCTAACACTACCCCCTTGAAGATCACCCTACCTTGAGACGTCTTCACCCGACCAGGCAGAAGTGGTGCTCCAGACGGTCCGAAAGTCTGCATCTGATCCAGGCAGAAGAGATCCTCTAGACGGGCAGAAGTCTTCATCCAGAAGGCATCTTCTATCTTCATCCATCCGGCAAGGAGCAGCTCCATCTTGAAGACATCCGACGCGGAGCATCCATCCAGACCAACGACTACCTGACAAATGAATATTCCTTTAAATGACGTCATCCACAATGGCGTCCCTTAAATTCCGATTGGCTGATAGAATTCTATCAGCCAATCGGAATTAAGGTAAGAAAAATCCTATTGGCTCATGCAATCAGCCAATAGGATTGAGCTTGCATTCTATTGGCTATTCCAATCAACCAATAGAATGCAAGCTCAATCCTATTGGCTGATTGGATCCAGGGACGTGCAGTCATAGGAGGCAGGTGAGGCACTGCCGCACTTGCCATTTGGGGTACAAATTCAATTTAAATTGAAAAAATCTATTTTTTCCCCTGTATATTGCGCAATAGAGAGAGGCAGCATAGGAGTCGGCTTTCTCTCTATTGCAGCGCAATTGATTTGCACACTCTTTTAGTGAGCACGCTGTTACTATGGCTCAGATTGGCTCAGTCAGCCTCCGTGATCGGCTTGCTCTAATTCTGCTCCTGTGCTGATGTTAGCACATATTTTTTTTTAAGAATACTGGATTTTACCATTATTAAAATACATAAATATTTGCATGATTTTTCTTACTTAATTTTTTTTATTCAGCTGAACTTTGCTGCTGTTTCACTTTCAGGCTGCTGACTGCCCAGTGGCTACAATGCTTTAGTTATAATGCAAAGGATCCATCCCAGTTCTTTTACAAAACAAACAAAAGGTAAAAATAAAAAAAGTAAAATGACAGTAAAATAAAGAGTTGTACTGTTTCCTAGTGTGCAAGACCTAACCAAAACTCCTGTGCCATTGATTTAGCTTTTGGGTTAGTGTCATAGTCTCCCAACTCAAGTTCTCAGGACCCTTAAAGGGATATGTAACCCTATTATTAATTTTTCGTTGTCCTTTTGGTATCTTTAGCACTTGCTGATTGGTGGATAAATGTAGCTACCAATCAGCAAATGCTACCCAGGGGTGCTGAACCCAAAAATGGGGCTTCTCCTAAGCTTACATTCCTGCTTTTTAAAATAAAGATACCAAGAGAATAAAGAAAAAATCATAATAGGAGTAAATTTGAAAATTTCTTAAAATTGCTGCTAAATCTGAATAATGTACCTGTATGCGTGTGTTGCAAATAATGTTAATTGTCCTTGTGCAACCTGCAAATTTAGTCGTATATTTAAGCTACATCTATAAGGTTCATATATGGGATTCTTGGGCGTATCATAGCAAGTGCCTCACCAGCCTCTGACCTCACTGCATGTCACTGATTGCATTAGCCAATAGGATTTTTCCTACCTTAATTCTGATTGGCTGATAGAATTCTATCAGCCAATCGGAATTCAAGGGACGCCATCTTGGATGACGTCATTTAAAGGTATATTCATTCGTCGGGTAGTCGTCGGTCTGGATGGATGCTCTGCGTCGGATGTCTTCAAGATGGACCTGCTCCGGATGGATGAAGATAGAAGATGCCACCTGGATGAAGACTTCTGTCCGTCTGGAGGTCCTCTTCTGCCCGGATAGGATTAAGACTTCTGCCCCTCTGGAGGACCACTTGTGCCCGGCTGGGTGAAGACGTCTCACGGTAGGGTGATCTTCAAGGGGTTAGTGTTAGGTTTTATTAAGGGGGGATTGGGTGGGTTTTAGAGTAGGTTTGGGTGTGTGGGTTTTAATGTTGGGGGGTATTGTATTTTTTTTTACAGGTAATAGAGTTGATTACTTTGGGGCAATGCCCCCCAAAAGGCCCTTTTAAGGGCTAGTTGTAATTTAGTGTAGGGTAGGGATTTTTTTTATTTTGGGGGGCTTTTTTATTTTATTAGGGGGATTAGATTAGGTGTAATTAGTTTAAAAAACATGTAATAATTTTATTATTTTCTGTAATTTAGTGTGTGTTTGTTTTTGTACTTTAGTTAATTTTATTTAATTGTAATTAAATTATTTTAATTTAGGTAATTTATTTAATTATAGTGTAGTGTTAGGTGTAATTGTAACTTAGGTTAGGATTTATTTTGCAGATACTTTTGTATTTATTTTAGCTAGGTAGTTATTAAATAGTTAATAACTATTTAATAACTATTGTACCTAGTTAAAATAAATACAAAGTTGCCTGTAAAATAAAAATAAACCCTAAGCTAGATACAATGTAACTATTAGTTATATTGTAGCTATCTTTGGCTTTATTTTATAGGTATTTAGGTTTAAATAGGAATAATTTATTTAATGATAGGAATATTTATTTAGATGTATTTAAATTATATTTAAGTTAGGGGGTGTTAGGGTTAGGGTTAGACTTAGGTTTAGGGGTTAATAAATGTAATATAGTGGCGGCGACGTTGGTGGCGGGAGATTAGGAGTTAATAAATTTAATGTAGGTGGCGGCGGGGTCCGTGAGTGGCGGCTTAGGGGTTAAACATTTTATTTAGTTGTGGTGGGCTCCAGGAGCGGCGGTTTAGGGGTTAATAGATATAATGTAGGTGGCGGCGGGGTCCGTGAGCGGCAGTTTAGGGGTTAAACATTATATATAGTTGCGGCGGGGTCTGAAGCTGCGGTTTAGGGGTTAATACATATAATGTAGGTGGCGGCGGGGTCCACTGACCCATGACAAAAAGTATACACGGATAAGGTTACCTGCCTCTCTGTCTGCCTGCCTGCCTGCCAGTCTGTCTTTCTTTACAAAAGATATTTATATTGATTTCAAATTGACGTGTTTTTTAAGGAATTGCAAGATACAGTTGTTTCAATGATATCGCCACTTTCAGGAGATATTACACATGCATAGTTTTTTTTTAAAAAATCAAAGAAAAAAGCCTACCACACTCGGTGTTCCCAGGCGGTCACCCATCCAGGTACTGTCCTGGCCTGAACCTGCTTAACTTCTGAGATCAGATGGGATCGGGTGCATTTAGAGTAGTATGGCGGTAGAAAATTTTTGCTTGTACCCAGCATGAATTAAGCTTGCTCATACCTTCATTCACAGCTTTGTAAGCAATGGAAGAGCTAATATGGGGTTAAAATTTTGACAGCAAATGAATAAATAAAAAATACCAGTACAGGCCAAGAATAATGGATAAGGTTACCTGCTTCTCTGTCTGTCTGCCTGCCTGACTGCCAGTCTGTCTGTCTTTATAAAAGATAATTATCTTTATTTCAAATTGACGTGTTTTTTAAGGAATTGCAAGATACAGTTGTTTCAATGAATATCGCCACTTTCAGGAGATATTACGCATGCATAGTTGTTTTAAAAAATCAAAGAAAAAGCCTACCGTGCTCGGTGTTCCCAGGCGGTCATCCATCCAGGTACTGTCCGGGCCTGACTTTGCCTAACTTCTGAGATTAGACAGGATAGGGTGCATCCAGAGTAGTATGGCGTTAGCCAGCTTCTGTTTGTACCCAGCGTGACTTAAGCTTGCTCATGCCTTCATTCATAGCATTGTAAGCAGTGGAAGAGCTAAAATGGGGATAAAATTTTAACCGCAAATGAATAAATAAAAAATGCCAGTACAGGCCCAGAATAACTCGCTGACCTATGACAAAAAGTATACACGGATAAGGTTACCTGCCTCTCTGTCTGCCTGCCTGCCTGTCTGCCAGTCTGTCTGTCTTTACAAAAGATAATTATCTTTATTTCAAATTGACATGTTTTTTAAGGAATTGCAAGAGACAGTTGTTTCAATGAATTTTGCCACTTTCAGGAGATATTACGCATGCATAGTTGTTTTAAAAAATCAAAGAAAAAAAGCCTACCGCACTTGGGCCTAGATTTGGAGTTCGGCGGTAGCCGTCAAAACCAGCGTTAGAGGCTCCTAACGCTGGTTTTAGGCTACCGCCGGTATTTGGAGTCAGTGATTAAAGGGTCTAACGCTCACTTTTCAGCCGCGACTTTTCCATACCGCAGATCCCCCTACGCCATTTGCGTAGCCTATATTTTCAATGGGATCTTTCTAACGCTGGTATTTAGAGTCGTTTCTGAAGTGAGCGTTAGAGCTCTAACGACAAGATTCCAGCCGCCTGAAAATAGCAGGAGTTAAGAGCTTTCTGGCTAACGCCGGTTCATAAAGCTCTTAACTACTGTACCCTAAAGTACACTAACACCCATAAACTACCTATGTACCCCTAAACCGAGCTCCCCCCACATCGCCGCCACTCGATTAAAATTTTTAACCCCTAATCTGCCGACCGCCACCTACGTTATACTTATGTACCCCTAATCTGCTGCCCCTAACCCCGCCGACCCCTGTATTACATTTATTAACCCCTAACCTGCCCCCCACAACGTCGCCGCCAGCTACTTAAAATAATTAACCCCTAATCTTCCGACCGCAAAGCGCCGCCACCTACGTTATCCCTATGTACCCCTAATCTGCTACCCCTAACACCGCCGACCCCTATATTATATTTATTAACCCCTAATCTGCCCCCCTCAACGTCGCCGACACCTGCCTACACTTATTAACCCCTAATCTGCCGACCGGACCTCACCGCTACTATAATAAAGTTATTAACCCCTAATCCGCATCACTCCCGCCTCAATAACCCTATAATAAACAGTATTAACCCCTAATCTAACCTCCCTAACATCGCCGACAGCTACCTTCAATTATTAACCCCTAATCTGCCGAGCGGACCTCACCGCTATTCTAATAAATGGATTAACCCCTAAAGCTAAGTCTAACCCTAACACTAACACCCCCCTAAGTTAAATATAATTTACATCTAACGAAATAAATTAACTCTTATTAAATAAATTATTCCTATTTAAAGCTAAATACTTACCTGTAAAATAAATCCTAATATAGCTACAATATAAATTATAATTATATTATAGCTATTTTAGGATTAATATTTATTTTACAGGCAACTTTGTAATTATTTTAACCAGGTACAATAACTATTAAATAGTTAAGAACTATTTAATAGTTACCTAGTTAAAATAATAACAAATTTACCTGTAAAATAAATCCTAACCTAAGATATAATTAAACCTAACACTACCCTATCAATAAAATAATTAAATAAACTACCTACAATTACCTACAAGTAACCTAACACTACACTATCAATAAATAAATTAAACACAATTGCTACAAATAAATACAATTAAATAAACTATCTAAAGTACAAAAAATAAAAAAGAACTAAGTTACAAAAAATAAAAAAATATTTACAAACATAAGAAAAATATTACAACAATTTTAAACTAATTACACCTACTCTAAGCCCCCTAATAAAATAACAAAGCCCCCCAAAATAAAAAATTCCCTACCCTATTCTAAATTAAAAAAGTTACAAGCTCTTTTACCTTACCAGCCCTGAACAGGGCCCTTTGCGGGGCATGCCCCAAGAATTTCAGCTCTTTTGCCTGTAAAAGAATAAATACAATACCCCCCCCCCAACATTACAACCCACCACCCACATACCCCTAATCTAACCCAAACCCCCCTTAAATAAACCTAACACTAAGCCCCTGAAGATCTTCCTACCTTGTCTTCACCATCCAGGTATCACCGATCCGTCCTGGCTCCAACATCTTCATCCAACCCAAGCGGGGGTTGGAGATCCATAATCCGGTGCTCCAAAGTCTTCCTCCTATCCGGCAAGAAGAGGACATCCGGACCGGCAAACATCTTCTCCAAGCGGCATCTTCGATCTTCTTCCATCCGGAGCGAAGCGGCAGGATCCTGAAGACCTCCAGCGCGGAACATCCATCCGGACCGACGACTGAACGACGAATGACTGTTCCTTTAAGGGACGTCATCCAAGATGGCGTCCCTCGAATTCCGATTGGCTGATAGGATTCTATCAGCCAATCGGAATTAAGGTAGGAGTTTTCTGATTGGCTGATGGAATCAATCAGAATCTAGTTCAATCCGATTGGCCGATCCAATCAGCCAATCAGATTGAGCTCGCATTCTATTGGCTGTTCCGATCAGCGATGAGCTCCGGTCGTCAGATTAGGGGTTAATAATTGAAGTTAGCTGGTACGCGCGGCCACAAACTTTCAGAATAGGTGGGGATACCACATGTCAAATTAACTATTTCAAATGCCAATATAAGGGTAAAGGAGCTACTTGTAAACAATTTAATACACTCCAGCAGGTAAAGTGGATCATTGGGAACAAATTAAAGGGGAGAAAATTTTTGAGTAAACTGTCCCTTTAATGACCGGAACATTTTTCAATTTTCTTACCCTTAATGACAATGGCTATTTTTACATTTCTGTGGTGTTTGTTTTTAGCTGTAATTTTCCTCTTACTCATTTACTGTACCCACACATATTATATACCGTTTTTCTCGCCATTAAATGGACTTTCTAAATATACCATTATTTTCATTATATCTTATAATTTACTATAAAAAAATTTATAAAATATGAGGAAAAAATGGAAAAAACACACTTTTTATAACTTTGACCCCCAAAATCTGTTACACATCTACAACCACTAAAAAACACCCATGCTAAATAGTTTCTAAATTTTGTCCTGAGTTTAGAAATACCCAATATTTACATGTTGTTTGCTTTTTTTGTAAGTTATAGGGCCATAAATACAAGTAGCACTTTGCTATTTCTAAACCACTTTTTTTACAAAATTAGCGCTAGTTACATTGGAACACTGATATCTGTCAGGAATACCTGAATATCCATTGACATGTATATATTTTTTTTTAGAAGACATCCCAAAGTATTGATCTAGGCCCATTTTGGTATATTTCATGCCACCGTTTCACCGCCAAATGCGATCAAATTAAAAAAAATGTTCACTTTTTCACACATTTTGTCACAAACTTTAGGTTTCCCACTGAAATTATTTACAAACAGCTTCTGCAATTATTGCACAAATGGTTGTAAATGCTTCTCTGGGATCGCCTTTGTTCAGAAATAGCAGACTTATATGGCTTTGGGGTTGCTTTTTGGTAATTAGAAGGCCGCTAAATGCCGCTGCGCACCACACGTGTTTTATGCCCAGCAGTGAAAGGGGTTAATTAGGGAGCATGTAGGGAGCTTGTAGGGTTAATTTTAGCTTTAGTTTAGTGTAGTAGACAACTCCAAGTATTGATCTAGGCCAATTTTGGTATATTTCATGCCACCATTTCACCGCCAAATGCGAGCAAATAAAAAAAACCTTTACATTTTTCACAATTTTAGGTTTCTCACTGAAATTATTTACAAACAGTTTGTGCAATTATGGCACAAATGGTTGTAAAAGCTTCTCTGGGATACCCTTTGTTCAGAAATAGCAGACATATATGGCTTTGGCGTTGCTTTTTGTTAATTAGAAGGCCGCTAAATGCTGCTGCGCACAACACGTGAATTATGCCCAGCAGTGAAGGAGTTAATTAGGTAGCTTGTAGGGCGCTGGCAGGGTTAATTTTAGCTTTAGTGTAGAGATCAGCCTCCCACCTGACACATCCCACCCCCTGATCCCTCCCAAACAGCTCTCTTCCCTCCCCCACCCCACAATTGTCCCCGCCATCTTAAGTACTGGCAGAAAGTCTGCCAGTTCTAAATAAAAGGAGTTTTTTTTATTTATTTTTTAAAAAAATTTATTCAGCTGTAATGGAGCCCTGCCTTAGCCCCCAACCTCCCTGATCCCCCACCAAACAGCTCTATAACCCTCCCTGCTACTTAATTGCCGCCATCTTGGGTACTGGCAGCTGTCTGCCAGTACCCAATTTGCCCCCAAAAACAGTATTTATAAACTTTTCTGTAGTGTAGCAGCCCCCCCCCTCAATACCCCCAACCCCCCCCAGATCCTTTTTTATTTATATATATATATATATATTTTTATGTTTTGAACTTTTAATTTTTTTCCATTGGTGTCAGTGGCTAATATGTGCGCGCGCCCCCACGTGCACACGCGCGCGCTGCCGCCTCCAATGCTTCCCTTCCCCCCCGGAACACAGCACCATTGTTACCGGTGCCGAGAGGGCCACAGAGTGGCTCTCTCTGCATCGGAGGCTTGTTAAAAGGTATTGCAGGATGCCTCCATATCGAGGCATCACTGCAATACCCTGAAAGCTGCTGGAAGCGATTGCGATCGCTTCCAGCACTCTCTTAAACAACTGACGTACCAGGTACGTCCATTGTCGCTGCTAGTTTTTGCAGGACGTACCTGGTACGTCAGTTGTCATTAAGGGGTTAATACACATGCTCTGGGAGTGCCCAAAAATAAAAAAAACTTCTGGCTGAAGGTTCAATACTGGATGGATAAAACGTTGGGTCTCCCCTTTATGTCTTTGTCACCGCTAATGGTGATAATACTAGCCCATGAAGGGGAACTATCCCCCAATAACAGGAAAATGGTTAACTTAATACTAGCAGGCAGATATTTAATCTTAAAGAAATGGAAGAATCGAGCAATCCCGAGTGTTAAAGAAATTAAAAATTGTTTAAAGAAACAATGCATGATTGAACAAGTGGACACTGACTTGCAAAGTGAGGCAGATGTAAAGAAGTTCTTTGTAAAGTGGTCTATTTATAAAAACTCTCCCTCCTACGGAAATCAAATATCTAATATACCCATTTAGAATTCTGGTGAATTTGACTGCTCTCTCTTTTTATATATTTTTCCTAAAAAAATTTTTTTTTTTTTTTTTTAGCAGGTAATTGCTTATTAATATGTCTAGAATACTGAGAATCAGTATAGGAAAGTGTATAAAACGGAAAAACCCAGCAGAATGTGCAGTTTATTTTGGATGTTTTATTGTGTATCTTCATATAGTCATATTGTCTAAAATGGGCTTGTTTTACTTCTAAATTTATTAATTCTTCTCACTCTTTGATTGTTTTCCCATGGTTGATTAATATGTAATTAATGGCCCTGCGAGGCGCAAAATATGTATCTGAGTTTCAATGCATCCTCTGCTGGATATAAATAAACAATTAAAAAAAAAAAAAAAGACTCGCCTACGACACCATTTATGGAAGCAAAGGAACATATTACGTATCTGGGTCTGAAATTTGCGCGGGATCCAAGGAAATGGTATAGTTTAAATTTTCTTCCACTTATTGTATCCCTTAAAGAAGATATAGAAAGATGGATCTACCCTTATCTCTATCCGGTAGAATCCAGCTAATTAAAATGATCTCATAACCTAAATTCTTTTATACATTTAAGGCTATGCCACTCCTATTAAAAAGAGAGAGTCTGATTATTAATAAATACATCAGGCAATTTATTTGGAAGAATAATCGATCCAGGATAGCCATGAAACGTATATGTTTGCTGGGAAGAAGGATATCGGACTGGCTATCCCGGACCTGGAAGCCTATAATTTAGCTGCTAATATGAAATATGTAGTAGACTGGTTTTTAGAGTCAGATCATTTTTCACTTTATGACATAGAGGAAGGGTTAGCTGCACCACTCTCTTTAAAAGCCCTTGTTCACACGCCCTTTTCCAAAATCCCCAAAACGATTAAAGAACTAATAATCATTGAACAACCTATAAGAGCTTGGCATACGTTCTGCATAAGAACTGGCTCCAATTTTCGGGTCTCTCCATACCTATTAGGGGGAATCCAGAATTCTCGGAGGGATATGATTCCTTAAGATTTGTGAGTTGGACTAATGCACGGGTTAAATACATGATCCAGCTAATTAATACAGCAGAGAGTAGGGTTAAAACCTTTAATGAATGTAAAATAGAATTTGGGATTACCAATTCTCAATTCTTTGCATTTTTGCAATTTAGGCATTATGCTGAACAGATCTTAAGGATACCGAACTTGGAATGGAACAATAAAGCTTTAAAGCACAGCCTATCGTTATTTAGTATAGGGAAACCTTTCCATTTCACCTATGTATGGGGCCTTATTAGCTAGTTAAGAATTAAGTAATATCAGATACCTTACCTTAAAATGGAGGGACTGCCCGACCATCTCAATGGAGACAGAACTTCTGACAGGTTTGGTTAAGAGAGTTGGGGAAGCAATGAGAGGGGAATACTATAGAGAACAACAAATTAAGATTTTATATCAAGTGTATGTTACTCCGAAGTCTCGTGCATCCTGGGTAAGAGGAGAAGATAGGTTTTCTTATATTAGATGTAAATATGAGTGGGCTGATATGTACCATATGTTCTGGTCTTGCCCAGTGATTCAGAGATTTTGGGGTAAAATCTCGTTTTGGTTAACAAAAATCGTACAGTCCCATATTCATATTACATGTCAGAATGTGTTCTTCCTAATAACTTATGACGAAGTGGGGCAGAATCCCCTATTACTAAACAGTCATTCTCTTAGGTAGGAAATTAATCCTGAAGGACTGGCAATCTCATAAGGAGCCTAAATTTTCTGAATTTAAAAAGGGTGTACAGTATCAACTGTTTTTGGAACAGATTAAAGTCCAAATGGAAGTGAATAAAGAGGCCTTTTTCTCTAAATGGGGAAAATATATTAATTCATTGGATAATAATACCAAGAAAATGGTTATCTCCCCCTTTAGAGACTCAGTATTTATACAGGAGTCCAATTTAAGGGGAGAATGGATATGTCCTTAGGCTGAGCGGCCGGGAGGAGGGCTTATTTAGAGAGACTTCTGGTGCAGTGGGGGGTTGTTTTTTTTTTTTTTTTTTTTTTTTTTTTTTCTCTTGTGTGTGAGTGTATGTATGGTTGGATGGCAGAAGGGGGGGGAACAATTGGGAGGAAAATAGCTAACAATATTTGCACAGTTGTATATGTATATATATAATCTAGTAACGGGTTATGAAGTTTAGGTCATGGTCCTTTTAATGGATAACTTCTAAGTATGCTAGTTGAAGACAAGATTAGAGTATACTTATCCCACTTATTATGGTAACAGAGTTTCGGAAAATCAAGCAGAGGGGAAAGTAGTCTTCTTGTTTTTTATAAACTGTCCGAAGTAGGGAACTCTTGTAAAAGGTTAAAGGTTCCATTTGTATCTTTTCTGGATTTGTAAACCCGTTTAGTGTGAGTAAAATTTCTGTATGTATATTTTTATGTTTTGTAAAACCTTGTTATATTGTTTGTTAAAATAAAAATAATAAATTATGCAATAAAATGAATATTAGTCCAAAGGGGTTAGAAGTACTAAAGAGCACTGCAGGTCTTGGGCAGAAACTGCTGCTCATCAGGAAGCGCTAGTTGCTCAACCCCAGCTGTGTAACGAGAGCTTTTCATAGGATCAGTAGCAGATTTCATTCTGAGCCAGCAGTGCTCTAAGAGTCCCAAGCGGTACTTCACTAAGTTTACCCCTAAGGTGTTGGGTCGCTAGTCGTAAAGTGACAGTAGCACCAGATTTTTTTTTTTTTAAAAAAAAGGTAGATAATCCCTTTATTACCCATTCCCCAGTTTTGCATAACCAACAGTTATAAAATACACGTTTTACCTCTGATTAGCTCTGCAAACTGCCTCTTATTTCAGTTTTTGACAGACTTGCATTTTAGCCAATCATTGCTCACTCCTAGGTAACTTCACGTGTGTGAGCTCAATGTTATTTACATGACACATGAACTAATGCCCTCTAGTGGTGAAAAACTGTCAAAATGCATTCAGATTAAAGGTGGCCTTCAAGGTCTAAAAATTAGCTTATGAACCTACCTAGGTTTAGCTTTCAACTAAGAATAGCAAGAGAACAAAGAAAAATTAGTGATAGAAGTAAATTGGAATAAGTTTAAAATTACATGCCCTATTTGAATCATGAATGTTTATTTTGTACTTGACTGTCCCTTTTCAAATGACAACATATTTTTAGATTATAATGGCCTTTTAGCTATGTTATTGTTTAGATGATTGTATTGTAGGATGGAGACTTCTGTTTGGCATGAAGGTTTGTCCCATGTGCTCATTTTATTTTTTTTTATTTATTGCAGGTTCTGTCATAGCTGTCTCTTTAAAGATGAACAATTAAACTTATATACACACACGGTGCGCACAGGAAAAAAGGTGATTATGGCAGAAGTGCAGCATTTTTCTTCGACTACCTTGAACGATAAACATGGATGTAATTTGGATTTATGACCTCTGGCTGCTATTTTAAGTGTTGTGTTGCTGTGTGTCAATAAAGCTTTGACTTCTCTTACATGGGTGTGTTTTTTTTTATGTTTGTCTCTTTACAACAGAGCTTTCCAAACTTTTCATGTTGGTGACACACTTTTTAGACCTACATCATTTCGCGACACAGTAATTAAATCAGTTGTACTAGCAAAAAGGAGGTTAAACTAACTTGTTTTAAGAGATACGGACACATACATAAATGATATAATAATGAAATTTACAAGTAACAGTATGTATGTGCAAGAATTATAAAAAAGTTTAATAACACCAATAGCTACTTACTATTTTAATGGGATGAACTCGCATTTCATCATCAAGCATTTTTAAGTTTCCACTTCCTATCCATATATCAAGAGCAGGAGCAGCAATGCACTACTGGGAGCTAGTTGCAAAAAAAACAAAACACTTTGACTTCTGACTTCAGCTCAGCGTTTAAGCTGCCGCCCTCAGAGCTCGGTGAGTCAGATTGACTACTGCCCGCGCTGCAAACACACTGCTGTCCCACTCAATGACTACACATGCAGTCACAAGCCAATTAAGGAGACTACACGTGCAGTCAGGAGCCAATGTGCCGCCAAAGCCACCAATGAGAATAGTTTCAGTTCCCACTGAGCTGCGCCAATTGGTTAAGATGATCTGTGACCCACAAGGTATCAATCACGTGTCAATCATGTGATATGTGTAGCAGGCAGGCGGAAAGTCAGAAACCCAAAAAATAAATACATTTAAAAAAAATTGTGCTGAAGCAGGGACAAACCAACACACTCCTGCCGACACACTAGTGTGTCCCGACACACAGTTTGGAAAGCACTGCTTTACAATATGAAATGTTTACGTTCTACAATTATAAACCTCTTGCTCTCGAGGAACATCTATTTGCATTGCTAGATTCTGGTGATCCACGATGACATCTAACTCATTGGGGACTTGGATGAAGGCAGAGGCTCATGCTTGGGGTGGAACATGAGCATTTGGAGGGTCATGAGGCACCCACAATTGAGAGGACAACAGACTTTTTAGTAGGTTGAATTACTGTAATCTGGATCACCAGCAACCTTGGGCAACAGGGTGGTTATTGATAAGGAGTAGCAGGTTTTTAGAGCCCTATTATCCAATAAGCCATAGAGGGTCAAGAAATTGTACATGTACAAAAAGTCACCCCTTTGTAATAAGGGTAGGTTGTTTGCTATCATGAGTCATTGATGGCTTTCCTCCTTGTCTCCAGCTTGGACGGATTCAGGACCCACATCACTGGCCAGCTTAAGGTTTCCAGGTTCCTGGTTGCCCACTAAGAGAGCTGGTGCAGGGTCACATGTTGGGGTAAGAGATCACAGGGAAATATTTCATGGATATTTGAGCACCAGACCACTTGAATAAAGCTTTAGGTGACCCAAGGGAAAACTAACTAGGCAGGGGGGAGAGTAGACCGGAAGAAAAGGACAACTCCTAGTTAACAATTGTCTGATTCACAGGTAATTATGAAATGTCTTGTGGGATGTTGAACACCCCCTGTTTTTGTTTTGAAAGTGCTTGTTTCACAATCTACAGGGGGGAATTCTGTAACATATATTTCTTCTATAAGGTATGACGAGTGCACGGATTAATCCTTTACTTGTGGGATATTATCCTCCTGCTAACAGGAAGTGGCAAAGAGCACCACAGCAGAGCTGTCTATATAGCTCCACCCCCCAGTCATTCTCTTTGCCTACTCTAAGTACTAGGAAGGGTAAAGTGAAAGAGGTGATAAAATATTAGTTTTGAATTTCTTCAAGCAAGAGTTTTTTGTTTTAAATGGTACCGGTGTGTACCATTTACTCTCGGGCAGCAGATGGATGGAGACTTCTGCCTGGAGGATGATGATCTTAGCATTTGTCACTAAGATCCAGAACAGTTCCCACAGAGGCTGAGGGCTGCAAGAAAATTCAGTGTGAGGAACGTTTTCATGTGAGGTATGTTCAATCATTTTTTTTTTCTGGAGTGACTCTTTCAGAAAGGCTGACAGTATCCCCATGAGGGTAAGCAGTAATCCTAAGAGCTATAGAAGGGCATTACTAAGCTTGCATAAGGGGCTAATTAAAAAATGGTTGACACTGAGTTTTTGAATGTTTGTGGGCAAACGTTTTTGTGAACTGGAAGTGCTGTTAATGTTTTTTTGGGCAATAACGTTTTTTGGCAACTTTGAGGGTACACTTGGCTTATTTTTTGAGGTCTCAGAACCCACATGGCTAGTTCAAAACCGCTCTGGTGCGGTTCTTTGAGGCTGTAAAGACAGTTAGATGCAGCAAGCTCCAACTCCGGAGGGCCCTTGTGGAAGTTATGGGCCAAATCAAAGCTTTAACCCCATTTTTCCAATCCCTGAGGACAGGTAGGCGCCACAGCAGGGCTGTGGCGAGGTGCTGGGGTGTTTTTTTTTTTTTTTTCTCCGGATTTAGCCCTATTATCAATCCGGTTTGCACAATAAAGGGTTAAATGTTTGTTTTTCTTGTGGGGCAAACTTAACTACACAAATTGAGTCTGATATCAAAAATTTGAAAAGATTGGTGTATTTTAAAGCAGTTTTGCAGAACGTGTATGCTTTTTTTTTTTTTTTCTCTTTAAGGCGCAGTACCGTTAAGATTTTTTTTTCACTAAGTGTTTTCAAGCTTGTTTGTAGTCATTACTAGCCTGACATTGAGGAAAGTCAATGTTCAATATGTTTAGAAGCCATTGTGGAACCCCCACTTAGAATGTGTCCCTCATGCACTGAAAGGTCAATTAATTGCAAAGAACATATTTTAGCTACTAAAAGTATGTTGCAGGATGATTCTCAGTCAGAAGGGAATCCGGTTATGCCATCTAATTCTCCCCAAGTGTCACAACCATTAACGCCCCGCACAAGCGACGCCAAGTACTTCTAGTGCGTCTAATTCTTTTACCCTGCAAGATATGGCCGCAGTTATGAATACTACCCTCACAGAGGTTTTATCTAAGCTGCCTGGGTTGCAGGGGAAGCACAGTAGGTCTGGTGTGAGAACAAATGCTGAGCCCTCTGACGCTTTATTAGCCATATCCGATGTACCATCACAATGTTCTGATTTGGGGGTGAGGGATTTGCTGTCTGAGGGAGATTTCTGATTCATGAAAGATGTTCCCTCAGACAGACTCGGATATGACGGCTTTTAAATTTAAACTAGAACACCTCCGCTTGTTGCTCAGGGAGGTTTTAGCGACTTTTGGATTATTGTGACCCTATTGTAGTTCCAGAGAAATTTGTGTAAAATGGACAGATTTCTAGAGGTTCCTGCCTACACTGATGCTTTTTCCAGTCCCTAAGAGGATTTCGGACATTGTTACTAAGGAGTGGGATAGACCAGGTATTCCGTTCGCTCCCCCTCCTACTTTTAAGAAAATGTTTCCTATTTCTACCCTGGCTAAGCGTACAACTATACCTATTGAGGACAGTTGTGCCTTCAAAGATCCTATGGATAAAAAATTAGAGGCTCTCCTAAAGAAAATATTTGTTCATCAGGGTTTTCTTCTCCAACCTATAGCGTTCATTGTTCCTGTAACTACTGCAGCTGCTTTTTGGTTTGAGGCTCTGGAGGAGGCTCTTCAGGTTGAGACCCCATTAGATGATATTCTGGATAGAATTAGGGCTCTCAAGCTAGCTAATTCTTTCATTACAGATGCCGCTTTTCAACTGGCTAAATTAGCGGCAAAGAATTCAGGTTTTGTCATTTTAGAGAAAGTTATGGCTTAAGTCCTGGTCTGCTGATGTGTCATCAAAATCTAAGCTTTTAGCCATCCCTTTCAAAGGTAAGACCCTATTCGGGCCTGAACTGAAAGAGATCATTTCAGACATCACTGGAGGGAAAGGCCATGCCCTTCCTCAGGATAAGACAAATAAGATGAGGACCAAACAAAATCATTTTAGTTCCTTTCGAAACTTCAAAGGTGGTCCCTCTTCCTCTTCCCCTGCTGCAAAACAAGAGGGGAATTTTGCTCAATCCAAGTCGGTCTGGAGACCTAACCAGACTTGGAACAAGGTAAACAGGCCAAGAAGCCCGCTGCTGCCACCAAGACAACATGAAGGGGTGGTCCCCGATCCGGGTTGGGCAAGAGACGTTCAGGACTCCTGGGCTTTAGAAATCGTAACCCAGGGATATCTTGTAGATTTCATAGATTCTCCTCCAAGGGGGAGGTTCCATCTTTCTCAATTGTCTGCAAACCAGACAAAAAGAGCGGCGTTCTTACGCTGTATAGAAGACCTATATACCATGGGAGTGATCTGCCCAGTTCCGAAAACAGAACAGGGGCAGGGGGTTTACTCCAATCTGTTTGTGGTTCCCAAAAAAGAGGGAACCTTCAGACCAATTTAGATCTCAAGATCCTAAACAAATTCCTCAGAGTCCCGTCTTTCAAGATGGAGACCATTCAGACTATTTTACCAATGATCTAGGAGGGTCAATATATGACCACTGTGGACTTAAAGGATGCGTATCTACACATCCCTATCCACAAAGATCACCAGTTCATTTATCACCTATACATACAAAGTTCCTTTAACATCATTGTATTATTCATGAAAACCTGGATGTTTGTATGTTGTTTTCACTTTATTCGAGAAAGATTGTATATTACAACTATGTCCTCAATAAAAAAAAAAAAAAAAAAAAAAAAGGTGGAAAAAGTTCTGAAATTATTTATCTTTGTCTCATTTTTTTACATCACAGAAACTTGACATTTTAACAGGGGGATGTAGACTTTTTATATCCACTGTGTGTATATATATATATATATATATATATATACACAGTGGATATATATCTATTGGCAGTGAGAGTCCACAAGAATATTCATATCCTATGGGAAATACTATTCCTGGCCACCAAGAGAAGGCAAAGACACCCCAAACAAGACTATAAATATACCTCCTACTTCCCCTACCCTCCAGTAGTTCTTTGCCTCATATCATGGAGGTAGGCAGAGAGAGGTGTTCCGGACATAGATTTGCTGGCTTCCGGAATCAATGCTAAGCTTTCAAGGTATGGCCCTAGGACTAGGGATCCTAAGGTGGAGCTAATGGGTGCTTGTGGTTCCATGGAACTACAACTTGGTTTATCTGATTCCTCCTATTGTTCTTTGTCTCCGAGAGGTAGATTGGATCAAAAAGGAGGGAATTCAAACTATTTTGATTGCTCCTGCGTGGCCACATAGGTTTTGGTATGCTGACTTGAAAATGTCATCTGCTCCTCTTTGGCAACTGTCTCTTTGCCAGGATTTGTTGTCTCAGAGTCCATTCTTTTATCAGGATCTTGATATTCTGCAGCTAACTTCCTGGAGGTTAAATGGTTGAGAGATGTTCTCTGCCTGAATGTTTCCCTCTTTCAGGTCGGCTGACCTGTTTATAGTTCTGTGCACTGATAAGTTCAGTGTTATCTTCTTAGTGCGGAGTGTTGACTCTGCGTCTATTTCTCTTTTCTTCAGGAGGTTCTGAAGATGGTCTGTGTGTTTGGGGTCACTCTTGGACGTTTGATGTTCTGTTGGCTATTTTGCCAGTTCTGTTTACATTTTGGCTTGTGCTTTCCCTAATTTGATTCTAGTTGCTCCCTAGGTAGCATGTTCGTTTTGAGGTTATATAAAGTTTTGTTTGAGCTTTTGCTCTTTGTGACCGCATCTTTGAGGAGACGGTGTTGGATCAAGCTCTCTGTTTTTTTCCAGGTAGGATGAATCTCCTTCTTGTGGTTAAGAGTTCTTTCAGAGGCCTATAGGGAAACAGACATGGCTCCTTTATCAGGATTTTTGGCTTGGGCCTTTTGGTTCAGGCCTCAGTTGAGTGGTTGAGCAGTAGTTGTTCTATAGCTCCTTTCTTTTCATTCATGATGTTCCTATGTTTTTCTATTCTCTGTGAGATATTAGGGAGATGGTGCTTATAATTGGGACTGCTCTTTTTCGTTTTTCTCACCCGGACATTGTGAACTCTACAGCTTGGGTATTGGTTTCCCATAGGTTATGAATATTCTTGTGGACTCTCATTGCCAATAGAGGGAAAATTAAAATTATTCTTACCTGATGATAACTTAATTTCCTTCTTGGCAGTGAGAGTCCACAAACCCACCCTATTATATTTTGTAGTGGCAGCAGTCTTTTGCACGTTTGTACCCCTTGTATCTCTCCTCACTTTTCCTTATCCTTGGCTGAACTACTGGAGGGTAGGAGAAGTGGGAGGGATATTTATGGTCTTGTTTGGGGGTGTCTTTGCCTCCTCCTGGTGGCTAGGAATAGTATTTCCCATAGGTTATGAGTATTCTCGTGGTCTCTCACTGCCAAGAAGGAAATAATTTTTTCTTTAACAAGATATGACGAGTCCACAGATTTCATCCTTACTTAAAGGGAAAGTCTAGGCCAAGATAAACTTTCATGATTCAGATAGGGCATGTAATTTTAAACAATTTTCAAATTTACTTTTATCACCAATTTTGCTTTGTTCTCTTGGTATTCTTAGTTGAAAGCTTAATCTAGGAGGTTCATATGCTAATTTCTTAGACCTTGAAGGCCACCTCTTTTCAGAATGCATTTGAACAGTTTTTCACCACTAGAGGGTGTTAGTTCACGTATTTCATATAGATAACACTGTGCTCGTGCACGTGAAGTTATCTGGGAGCAGGCAGTGATTGGCTAAACTGCAAGTCTGTCAAAAGAACTGAAAGGGGCAGTTTGCAGAGGCTTAGATACAAGATAATCACAGAGGTTAAAAGTATATTATTATGACTGTGTTGGTTATGCAAAACTGGGGAATGGGTAATAAAGGAATTATCTATCTTTTAAAACAATAACAATTCTGGTGTAGACTGTCCCTTTAAGGGATATTGCCTCCTGGTCAGCAGGAGGAGGCAAAGAGCACCACAGCAGAGCTGTATATATAGCTCCTCCCTTCCCTCCCACCCCAGTCATTCTCTTTGCCTGTGTTAGTAAGATTGGAGCTGGCAAAGTGAGGTGTTAGTTTATTTTCTTCAATCAAGATTTTATTATTTTTAAAGTAAAGGGTCATAGGATGTGTACCCAGTCCAGTTTGAGAGTGCAGTGTGTGTGTATATATGTATATGTATGTATATGTATGTATATATATATGTATGTATATATATATATATATATATATATATATATATATATATATATATATATATATATATATACACAGTATATATACAGGGAGTGCAGAATTATTAGGCAAGTTGTATTTTTTTTTTTGAGGATTAATTTTATTATTGAACAACAACCTTGTTCTCAATGAACCCAAAAAACTCATTAATATCAAAGCTGAATAGTTTTGGAAGTAGTTTTTAGTTTGTTTTTAGTTATAGCTATTTTAGGGGGATATCTGTCTGTGCAGGTGACTATTACTGTGCATAATTATTAGGCAACTTAACAAAAAACAAATATATACCCATTTCAATTATTTATTTTTACCAGTGAAACCAATATAACATCTCAACATTCACAAATATACATTTCTGACATTCAAAAACAAAACAAAAACAAATCAGTGACCAATATAGCCACCTTTCTTTGCAAGGACACTCAAAAGCCTGCCATCCATGGATTCTGTCAGTGTTTTGATCTGTTCACCATCAACATTGCGTGCAGCAGCAACCACAGCCTCCCAGACACTGTTCAGAGAGGTGTACTGTTTTCCCTCCTTGTAAATCTCACATTTGATGATGGACCACAGGTTCTCAATGGGGTTCAGATCAGGTGAACAAGGAGGCCATGTCATTAGATTTTCTTCTTTTATACCCTTTCTTGCCAGCCACGCTGTGGAGTACTTGGACGCGTGTGATGGAGCATTGTCCTGCATGAAAATCATGTTTTTCTTGAAGGATGCAGACTTCTTCCTGTACCACTGCTTGAAGAAGGTGTCTTCCAGAAACTGGCAGTAGGACTGGGAGTTGAGCTTGACTCCATCCTCAACCCGAAAAGGCCCCACAAGCTCATCTTTGATGATACCAGCCCAAACCAGTACTCCACCTCCACCTTGCTGGCGTCTGAGTCGGACTGGAGCTCTCTGCCCTTTACCAATCCAGCCACGGGCTCATCCATCTGGCCCATCAAGACTCACTCTCATTTCATCAGTCCATAAAACCTTAGAAAAATCAGTCTTGAGATATTTCTTGGCCCAGTCTTGACGTTTCAGCTTGTGTGTCTTGTTCAGTGGTGGTCGTCTTTCAGCCTTTCTTACCTTGGCCATGTCTCTGAGTATTGCACACCTTGTGCTTTTGGGCACTCCAGTGATGTTGCAGCTCTGAAATATGGCCAAACTGGTGGCAAGTGGCATCTTGGCAGCTGCACGCTTGACTTTTCTCAGTTCATGGGCAGTTATTTTGCGCCTTGGTTTTTCCACACGCTTCTTGTGACCCTGTTGACTATTTTGAATGAAACGCTTGATTGTTCGATGATCACGCTTCAGAAGCTTTGCAATTTTAAGAGTGCTGCATCCCTCTGCAAGATATCTCACTATTTTTGACTTTTCTGAGCCTGTCAAGTCCTTCTTTTGACCCATTTTGCCAAAGGAAAGGAAGTTGCCTAATAATTATGCACACCTGATATAGGGTGTTGATGTCATTAGACCACACCCCTTCTCATTACAGAGATGCACATCACCTAATATGCTTAATTGGTAGTAGGCTTTCGAGCCTATACAGCTTGGAGTAAGACAACATGCATAAAGAGGATGATGTGGTCAAAATACTCATTTGCCTAATAATTCTGCACTCCCTGTATTATATATAAATATATATACACACGCGCAGAAAAATATCACTATGGTTTACTAGTCAGGTGTTTAAAGGTACTTGCCCAGAGTGAAGAAGTTAATAGTCCACTCAGTGTTAGACGGATTAAGTAAAATTTCTAAGTCTTCTGGCACTAGTGGACTACTGAAAATTCCAAGACATATATATATATATATATATATATAGTGGGTGCCTTGGGCTTCTGTTGGGCACCTCTTGCCTCGGACCTCTGGTGGGTGACTCCTGCCTCGGGTCTCTGATGGAAGCCTCCTGCCTCTGGTGTCTGGTGGGCACCCCCTGCCTCTGGCCTCTGGTAGGTGTCTCCGGTCTTAGGCCTCTGGTTGGATCCTCCTGCCTCAGGCCTCTGGTGGGCGACTCCGATCTCGGGCCTCCAGTGGGCGCCTACTGCTTTCAGCCTAAGTTTGCACTCCTGTTCCTGGTCCTACCATGGGCGTTACCTCAGACGCCAGTTCTGGTGTGTTCACACCTGCTTACTTATCCTGCTTCCAGCCTCCAAGTCTCCTGTTCCAGTGTAATAAACTAACTTGCTTGTCTGTTACTTAAGCATGCCTAATAGGGGTAATTCCAGAAAGCAGCACATACCGCTTGCCCCTTTCAGTATTCCAGACAGTCCTTAGCCTGCCACCACCTTGCATAAGCTCCATATCACTGAACCCGCTCATCCGAGTGTGACACACATTCATCCACAAATAATTCTTCAAACTATCTACCACTTTATATAATTACTTCATACTGTTTGCTACCATCTTCATACAATTACTCTAATTCAGTACTCATGTAAACACCTCAACTTTAAATACAAACACTTTTGTATGGCCATAATATAAGATATACATTCAGTGCCAGTTTGTATTTAAGGGCACGTTCATGGAACCTACTTTTCAGTACTCTGCCTCTCTTTTTTTTATTCCAAATTTAGGTTCCCAATATGCCGATATAGATTATGGGCTTTCTACCTGACGCCTCTATAAAAGTGAGGTCGGGCAGACCCTTCACCACCACCTCCTTCCATCCACATTCTCCGTTAAACAAGGCAGATTACCAAAAGTAGGGCTGGAAAAGAAATATGAAGTGGGCTCAAGATGAAAAACTGTCCCATTGTCCACTCATCATACCAACTTTAAATACAAACGCCTAGATTACAAGTTTTGTTGGTAACGGTGTGCGGTGCTAACAAGCAGTTTTCAGTCACCGCTCACCTACAGACAGCTCTGGTATTACAGGTTTTTACAAACCCGGCGTTAGTCGCAGAAAAGTGAGCGGAGAGCAAAATTTAGCTCCACATCTCACTTCAATACCGGTAGCGGTGAGCTGGCTAAACGTGCTCGTGCACGATTTCCCCATAGGGATCAATGGCAGAGAGTCGGATGAAAAAAAACCTAACACCGGCAAAAAAGCAGCGTTCAGCTCCTAATGCAGTCCCATTGATTCCTATGGGGAAAGAAAATTTACGTTTACACCTAACACCCTAACATGAACCCAGAGTCTAAACACCCCTAATATTACATTTATTAACCCCTAATCTGCCGCCCCGACATCGCCGACACCTACATTATATTATTAACCCCTAATCTGCCGCCCCCAATGTCACTGCCACTATAATAAAGTTATTAACCCCTAAAACTAAGTCTAACCCTAACCCCCCTAACTTAAATATAATTTAAATAAATCTAAATAAAATTACTACAATTAACTAAATTATTCCTATTTAAAACTAAATACTTACCTATAAAATAAACCATAAGCTAGCTACAATATAACTAATAGTTACATTGTAGCTAGCTTAGGGTTTATTTTTATTTTACAGGCAACTTTGTATTTATTTTAACTAGGTAGAATAATTAAATAGTTATTAACTATTTAATAGCTACCTAGTTAAAATAAAGACAAATTTACCTGTAAAATAAAACCTAACCTAAGTTACACTAACACTTAACACTACACTATAATTAAATTAATTCCCTAAATTAACTACAATTAAATACAATTATCTAAAGTACGGAAAACCCCCCTACTAAATTACAGAAAATAATAAAATAATTACAAGTTTTTTTAAACTAATTACACCTAATCTAATCCCCCCTAATAAAATAAAAAAGCCCCACAAAATAATAAAAAGCCCTGCCCTATACTAAATTACAAATAGCCCTTAAAAGGGCCTTTTGCAGGGCATTTCCCCAAAGTAATCAGCTCTTTTACCTTTAAAAAAAAAAAGTACAATCCCCCCCCAACATTAAAACCCACCACCCACACACCCAACCCTACTCTAAAACCCACCCAATCCCCCCTTAATAAAACCTAACACTAACCCCTTGAAGATCACCTTACCTTGAGAAGTCTTCACCCAACCGGGCCGAAGTCCTCAACAAAGTCGGGCGAAGTGGTCCTCCAGACGGGCAGAAGTCTTCATCCAAGCCGGGAAGAAGAGGTCCTCCAGACGGGCAGAAGTCTTCATCCAGTGTAATAAACTAACTTGCTTGTCTGCTACTTCAGCATGCCTAATAGGGGTAATTCCAGAAAGCAGCACATACCGCTTGCCCCTTTCAGTATTCCAGACAGTCCTTAGCCTGCCACCACCTTGCATAAGCTCCATACCCCTGAACCCACTCATCCGAGTGTGACACACATTCATCCACAAATAATTCTTCAAACTATCTACCACTTTATATAACTACTTCATACTGTTCGCTACCATCTTCATACTATCACTATAATTCAGTACTCAGGCAGAAAGTCCCTTCACATCCTCCTCCTTCCATCCACATTCTCCGTTAAACAAGGCAGATTACCAAAAGTAGGGCCAGATATGAAGTGGGCTCAAGATGAAAGACTGTTCCATTGTCCACTCATCATACCATAACTATAATTCAATACTCATGTAAACACCTCAACTTTAAATATAAACACTTCTTTATGGTCATAATATAAGATACACATTTTGTGCCAGGTTGCATTTAAGGGCACTGTCACGGAACCTACTTTTCAGTTCTCTGCCTCTTTTTTTTATCCAAAATTTAGCTCCCAATTTGGCTCCCAATATGCTGAATTAGATTATGGGCTTTTTACCTGACTCTACTCTAAAAGTGAGGTCGGGCAGAAAGCCCCTTCACCTCCTCCTCCTTCCATCCACATTCTCCATTAAACAAGGCAGATTACCAAAAGTAGGGCCGGAAAACAAATATGAAATGGGCTCAAGATGGAAAACTGTTCCATTGTCCACTCATCATACCATAACTATAATTCAATACTCCTGTAAACACCTCAACTTTAAATACAAACAAATGTAGGTCCCAATATGCCGAATTAGATTATAAGCTTTTCTCTGGGCTCGGGCCTCTGGTAGGCACCTCCGGTCTCGGGCCTCTGGTAGGCACCTCCGGTCACAGGCCTCTGTTGGGCACCTCTGAGCTCGGGCATCTGGTGGGCACTTCGTGCCTCGGGCCTCTTGTGGGCGCCTCCAGTTTCAAGTCCCTGGTTGGTGTCTCCAGCCTCAGGCCTCTGATGGGCGCCTCCAGTTTAGGGCTTTTGGTGGGCGCCTCCGTTCTCGGGCATGCCTAACCTTCCTGCTCTGCTGACTCGAGCCTCTGCTGGGTGCCTCTGGTTTCTGGCCTGTGACAGGCACCTCTGGTCTTGGGCCTCTGGTAGGCACCTCCATTCACGGGCCTCTGTCAGGCACCTCTGGGCTCGGGCCTCTAGTGGGCGCCTCCAGTTTCAAGCCTCTGGTTGACGTCTCCAGCCTCAGGCCTCTGATGCGCGCCTCCAGTTTAGGGCTTTTGGTGGGCGCCTCCATTCTTGGGCATGCCTAAACTTCCTGCTCTGCTGACTCGAGCCTCTGGTGGGCACCTCTGGTCTTGGGCCTCTGGTAGGCACCTCCATTCACGGGCCTCTGTCACGGGCCTCTGTCGGGCACCTCTGGGCTCGGGCCTCTAGTGGGTGCCTCCTGCCTCGAGCCTCTGGTGGGCCCCTTCAGTCTCAGGCCTCTGGGGGCGCGAAACGCGTCAGATTTTTGCCTGTTCCACACCTATAGCCTGACTGACAGTGATTTTTTGATGCACAGTCCCTGCTACTTTGGATTGGTATTTACCGTGTATTTTTTCCAATAAACTTGGGATTTTATTTGCAACCAAATATGTGTGAAGCGCCTGCCATTACTTTCTACTCTTGTGTATCACGGTAGTTTGATTCACTACCCACGGCTACGGCACTCCAGGATCAGCAGTGGTTCTACTTCCAGTTCATACCGGATTGAGGGAGATCATGTGCTGGAGTCATCGGATCCTCCTTGCCCTTTACACAATGCCGAATTGTTTGGGACCTGAACTCGCACCGAACACCAATGTTCACAAGCTGAATAGCACAGCGATAGCAGTGAGTACACTTACGGCTTATTATATAACGCTTTGTGTTACGTTTTAATTGCTCGCTTGTTTTTTACCATTATATACGCTACAATTTGTAACTACTTGTAACTTGGACACATTGCAGTAAGACTGTTTAAAATACCAGCTCCTTCATTATTTTACCGACAACGCTCCTGTAACATATGTTTGGTGAGAAAGCTTAGATCGCTAACTGCTGTTTAATTTTGTCTAAGCAACTAACACTTATTCAGTCATAGCAGGTGTGGATTCAGGTTTAGCAGACACTATATCAGTCAGCTCTGATATGACTGAATCAGTTCTCAGTAATGAACAAATTAACCCTGATGTTCTTTTTAATATGGACAATAGACAGAATTATTTTGACCAAATCTATGGAGGAAGTTAATACTGAGAATCCTGACATGAGAAATGTATTCCGATCTTTTGAAAATGCAATGAGCAATGATCTGAGATTAATGTGGGACATAGTAGCCTTTCAAAAATACTTAGACTCACACAGGATCCCTAGAGGGCTCAGAATTAAAAAATATCCCTCCTTCCAATTCGATAATGCTGATGACACAGGGGAATGGAACACAGCACTTTCAGAATGTTCCTTCAAATTAATTAGAATATTAATACGAGTAAAAAATAATAAACGTTCAGCACTGAGTTCCACTATTACAAACCTTAAGGAGGATTTAAAGCAACATACCTCCTCCACTAAATTTGGAACTTTTCAAAAACAACTCAGTGAAAATATAGTAAAACAAGATAAGGAGCAAGCTAAAAGAAAAAGTGAGAAGTTCCTTAGGGATAAGGAAGACTATGACACTGAGTAGGTGTATAATTGGGCGACCCTCAGAAAGCTACAGAGAGCCAATAGGAATAAACATAGAAAGCAGCATAAAGTGAATGTATCTATTGAAGACCAGCAAGAGTCAACTTCACAAGTTCCAAAGTCCATATTGAAAAAGAAGAAACATCAAAAGAGAGTTGTCTTCATTGGCTCTGAAGGGGACAATTCAGATTCAGAATTGTCTTTTATGGGCACTTCGTATGTGACCTCTGGCTCCTCCTCCCCTTCTTCTGTCTCTTCTTTGCTTTCCCCTCCTCCCTCTGTTTTTTTACAGGGCACAACAAGGGACAAATCAGAGGACACACCCTTAGTGGTGAGACCCAAGACAAGACAGATGGCCATGTCAGGAAGAGAAGAAGAAAAAGATGTAGGAAACAAAGGAGCAGGAAAACTAAAGAAGAAGAAGGGACACTAATTGGTGATGGTTTCACTACACAAAGAGACTGTTTAAACAATAAAGACACTGTTGGATTTAGCATTATTAACCTGTCTCATTATAATCTTACTGTTGATGAAAACAAAGTTTTAACTAAGGGATTAGGTTTTGCCCCTACGTCTAACTTTTCAAGCTTCAATACATTGCTTGACCTAAACAAATTTATAAGGAAATTGGCGTTAAAGCGCTATTACTCTCTCACTAGAGACCCAGTAGAAGTTGATATTGAGGAGACAGTTGATGATTCAGCTTCCTTTCTATCTGACAGATCTCATTTATCTTTTAGTGAGGCCTGTTCTGTGGTACTATAAAATTCAAAATCAATCAAAAATAAGAGACAATGGGCGCATAAAGCGGGAGGTTATGTAGATATGTATATTGCTGTTCTGTGGTACAACTTGCTGAGCTCTATAGTGGTGAGAGAAATGAAACCCCACCTAGCGAAGTCTTCAAACCCACAAAACTAAGGTCTGATTTCTATCCAGTCCAGTATAGAGGTCCCCATAACAGACCTTGAACGACAATGCAGCCCCCCACAATCTGAGTTATAGGGAGAGAATGGCAATTAACACTCTCAAAAATAATGATCAGATTGTGATTAGTGATGTCGCGAACCAGGCGAACCGCCATAGACTTCAATAGGCAGGCGAATTTTAAAACCCACAGGGACTCTTTCTGGCCACAAGTGATGGAAAAGTTGTTTCAAGGGGACTAACACCTGGACTGTGGTATGCCGGAGGGGGATCCATGGCAAACTCCCATGGAAAATTACATAGTTGATGCATAGTCTGGTTTTAATCCATAAAGGGCATAAATCACCTAACATTCCTAAATTGTTTGGAATAACGTGCTTTAAAACATCAGGTATGATGTTGTATCGTTCAGGTAGTGTAAGGGTTTTTTTTTTTTAAATGTACACTACTGTTTTAGCAGATATGACTTGCACTGGTGTCACACTGTGCCCTGGCAGGACCTCAAACGCACACGTGTGAAGGAAAATGACTGCTATTATTTCAAATTAAAAAAAGTTTTTTAATTTTATTTTAAATGTACACTACTTTTTTTTAGCAGATATGACTTGCACTGGTGTCACACTGTGCCCTGGCAGGATCTCAAATGCACACGTGTGAAGGAAAATGACTGCTATTATTTAAAATTAAAAAAAGTTTTTTTTTTTGTTTTTTTTTTTAATGTACACTACTGTTACACCAGATATGAGTGGTGGCACTGGGCAAGTGGGCACAGTATACGCTGTGAGCCTGAGCTGGCAGGCAGGCTGCAATTAGATTACACAGGGGAAAAAAGCAGACTGATGTTCTAGCCCTAAAAAGGGCTTTTTGGGGTGCTGTCCTTACAGCAGAGATCAGATGAGTCCTTCAGGACTGTAGTGGACACTGAATACACTAGCCTAGCTATCGATTTCCCTATTAAATCAGCAGCAGCTACACTGTCCCTCCTCTCACTAAGAATGCAGGCTCCGAATGAATCTAAAATGGATGCTGTCCAGGAGGTGGGAGGGTCTGGGAGGGAGTGTCTGCTGCTGATTGGCTGGAATGTGTCTTGTGACTGTGAGCTACAGGGTCAAAGTTTACTCAATGATGACGAATAGGGGGTGGATCGAACATTGCATATGTTCGCCGTCCGCTGCGAACGCGAACATGCTAAATTTGCTGCGAACTATTCGCGGCGGAACTGTTCGCGACATCACTAATTGTGATTAGAAATTCAGATAAGGGGGGAAGCATTGTCGTCCTAGATAAAGAGTCCTACTTTCGTGAGGCACTTTCACAATTATCGGACCCCAAGGTATATCAAAAACTCACAAGAAACTCCACTCTTGGGTACAAAAAGGATCTTGTGAAATTAATCACTGAGGGTATATACCTGGGTGTCTTCAGATAATCTGACAATTTGGTACCTAAGAATCCCCTTGTTCCTATCTTTTACCATGTCCCCAAGGTTCACAAGGACCTCACCAACCCTCCCGGTAGACCTATTGTCTCTGGAGTGGGGTCCTTGTTTGAGCATTTGGGGGCATGGTTAGATAGCATACTTCAACCATTAGCTGTTAAACAGTTATCCTATTTAAAAGTCAGCTCTCATCTCATTCATACCCTTCAAACAGTCACTTGGGAACCACATTATACCTGGGTAGTAGTAGACATTAGTTCCCTTTACACTTCTATACCGCAACATAGAAGCTGTTGAATTATTTTTGGAAAGAGAACTAAGTCTAGAATTTGAGACTAAGAAATATATAGGAGATGTACTCATGTTTGTGTTGTCACACAGTTACTTCATGTTTGTAGGAAGTTTCTAGAGGCAAATATGTGGGACGGCCATGGGGGCTAAATTCGCCCCCGCGTTCGCTAATTTGTATGTCTCCTGGTGGGAGCTAACTTACATCTACAGTGTACTTAACCCATGGCTAGAGGGTATACTATTATTTGTGAGATACATAGATGATCTCTTGATTATCTTAAAAAGTCCTGTGGATGGAGAGTTGTTTAACAAACTCATTGGCTTTTTTGATAACAATTTTATGAATCTCAGATTCACAGGTATATTCAGTCAAACAGAGGTGAATTACCTTGACCTGACTCTACAAATAGAGGGGAATAAAGTTGTTACCAAAACTTATTGTAAGCCCACAGCAGGCAATACGATTCTACATGCCACATCTCAGCACCCAGACACCTTATTAAAGCAGTTCCAAGAGGACAATTTATAAGGTTAAAAAGAAATACTCAGTCAACAGAAATCTATGAATCACAATCTTTGGATCTTAAAAATAGACTCATAGCCAGAGGGTATGCTCAAGCATTAGAAAAATGTAGAAATGAAATTAAATCCTATGATGTGGGCTATCGAAAAAATAAAGTCAATTCTTTTAATAGAGCCATTGTCTTTACCACTGAGTATACCAGTCAGTATACAAAAATAGCCAAAATTTTACAGAAACATCTACATATATATAGGGAGATCCGATATTAGCACCCATTATCCAAAATTGTAAAATTGTGGCTAAAAAAACAAAAACTTTAGCAAGAAGTCTCTCCCCTAGTAATGTCACTAGAACACGATCTTTGGGACAAGGATGGCTCCATAAATGTCTCAGCAAAAATTGTGGCATGTGTGCCTACATTGGCTTGGGTGACCATTTTCTAAGTAATATCACCCAACGAAGATACAATATGAATTTTTATGCAAATTGCAGCACTACTTTTGCCGCTTATTTGCTTACATGTAACCTATGTCAGCTACAGTATGTTGGCCAAACCTCTAGGGCACAGCTTTCCAAACTTTTCATGTTGGTGACACACTTTTTAGACCTACATCATTTTGCGACACAGTAATTCAGTTGTACTAGCAAACCGGAGGTTAAACTAACTTGTTTTAAAAGATACGGACACATACATAAATTATATAATAACAAAATGTATTTACAAGTAACAGTATGTATGTGCAAGAATTAAAAAAAAGTTTAATAACACCAATAGCTACCTACTATTTTAATGGGATGTATGAAGTTGATGGGATGAACACAGTTTCGGAATATTTGGTGGAATATTAGATAAAGACACTCGCATTTCATCATCAAGCATTTTTAAACTTCCACTTCCTATCCATATATCAAGAGCAGGAGCCGTAATGCACTACTGGGAGCTGACTTCAGCTCAGCGTTTAAGCTGCCACCCTCAGAGCTCTGTGAGTCCGACTGACTACTGCCTGCACTGCAAACACACTGCTGTCCCACTCACTGGCTACACTTGCAGTCACAAGCCAATTAAGGAGACTACACGTGCAGTCAGGAGCCAATGTGCCGCCAAATCCACCAATGGTAATAGTTTCAGTTCCCACTGAGCTGTGCCAATTGGTTAAGATGATCTGTGACCCACTAGTTATCAATCACGTGTCAACCATGTGATATGTGAAGCAGGCAGGCGGAAAGTCAGAAACCAAAAAACAATTTTATTTTTATTTTTTTAATTTAAAAGAATTTGTGCTGAAGCAGGGACACACCTACACACTGCTGCCGACACACTAGTGTGTCCCGACACACAGTTTGGAAAGCACTGCTCTAGGGAGGTCAGGAAGAGATTCAGTGAACACCTTAGGGACACTAGGAACTATGTCAAGGAGTCGGCCATAGCTAACCATTTCAATGGTGAACACTTTACCAATATAGCTAATTTATCTATTCAAATTATAGATATGGCTAGAGTGCCCCCTAGAGGAGGTAACAGATATACGATATTGCAAAGAAAGGAAATTTATTGGATTCTGCAACTAAAAACAAGAAGTCCTTATGGAATGAATAGAGAATGTGACATCAATTTTTTTATTGATGTCTAACAATATATAATTTAAAAAAATTAAAAAAATATATATATCTTTTTGGCTGCATTATCCATTATCTTCACCTGGCAATCAATAAAGTCACTTCTCATATTTGGCTATCCCTTTAAGATTGTTCTTTTTTACTTAATTCCAGACTTCACCAATACTCTTCAACCAGATTGTGTATCCCTTTATTACACTCAGTTATCTTTGGTCTATGCCGCTGTCATTATCTTATTAGTTGGTATTTAAAATAGGTTGCAATGCATTTTTAAGTATGGATAGGATAAATTGTATATATACAAAAAAATCACACTAATTTGATCATACTTATGCTTTGCCCTATGTTAATATATCAGGTTTAAACATTGTTCATTCAAACATTTTTGTATTGCAAGAATTCAGACAGGAATTGCAACTGACCAGTATATAGTTCTGCTTGTACATATATGCTGCCTGAGGCAGCACTTGTGATCTTACCTTTAACCATATGTCCTGTTGTGTTTTTAATGGGCACTTTAGGGTTAACTTTTTTAATTAGTAGGGTATAAATAGCACATTGTTTAATCATGTATTAGGTCTATGAGTAAGCGCCTGTAGGGGGCGCGAAACACGTCAGACTGTTGCCTGTTCCACACCTATAGCCTGTCTGACATTGATTTTTTGATGCACAGTCCCTGCTAATTTGGATTGGTATTTACCGTGTATTCTTTCCAATAAACTTGGGACTTTATTTGCAACCAACTATGTGTGAAGCGCCTGCCATTACTTTCTACTCTTGTGTATCACAGTAGTTTGATTCACTGCCCACGGCTACGGCACTCCAGAATCAGCAGTGGTTCTACTTCCGGTTCATACCGGATTGAGGGAGATTGTGTGCTGGAGTCATCGGATCCTCCCTGCCCTTTACACAACGCCTCTGGTGGGCACCTCTGGGTGTGGGCCTCTGGTGGGCGCCTCCAGTCTCCGACCTCTGGTGGGCACCTCTGGCCTTTGGTGGGTGCCTCGGGCCTCTGTTGGGCACGTCCTGCCTCAGACCTCTGGTGGGCGCCTCGGGCCTCTGTTGGGCACCTCCTGCCTCAGGCCTCTGGTGGGTGCCTCCTGCCTCGGGCCTCTGTTGGGCACCTCCGATCTTGGGCCTCTGGTGGGTGCCTCCTGACTCGGGCCTCTGTTGGGCACCTCCGATCTTGGGCCTCTGGTGGGTGCCTCCTGACTCGGACCTCAGTTGGGCGCCTCTGATCTTGGGCCTCTGGTGGGCGCCTTCGGCCTTGGGCCTCTGGTTGGCACCTCCTGCATCGGGCCTCTAATGGACACCTCCTGCCTCGGGCCTATGGTGGGCACCTCCAGTCTCTGGCCTGTGGCACACACCTCTGGTCTTGGGCCTCTGGTAGGCACCTCCAGTCACAGGCCTCTGTTAGGCACCTGGACTCAGGCATCTAGTGGGTGCCTCCTGCCTCAAGCCTCTGGTGGGCGCCTCCGGTCTTTGGTGGGCTCCTTGGGCCTCTGTTGGGTGCCTCCTGCCTCAGACCTCTGGTGGGTGCCTCTGGCCTCGGTTGGGCACCTCCTGCCTCAGGCCTCTGGTGGGTGCCTCCTGACTCGGTCCTCAGTTGGGCGCCTCTGATCTTGGGCCTCTGGTTGGCACCTCCGGCCTTGGGCCTCTGGTGGGCACCTCCTGCATTGGGCCTCTAATGGACACCTCCTGCCTCGGGCCTATGGTGGGCACCTCCGGTCTCGGGCCTCTGGTAGGCACCTCCGGTCATGGGCCTCTGGTGGGCACCTCCGGTCTTAGGCCTCTGGTGGGCATCTCCAGTCTCGGGCCTCTGGTGGGTGCCTCGGGATCGGGCCTCTGGTGGGCACCTCTGGTGTCTGACCTCTGGTGGGCACCTCCTACCTCGGGCCTCTATTTGGCGCATCTGGTCTTGGGCCTCTCGTGGGCGCCTCCTGCCTCGGACCTCTGTGGGTGCCTTGGGCCGCTGTTGGGCAGCTCCTGCCTCAGGCCTCTGGTGGGCGCCTCGAGTCTCATGCCTCTGGTGGGCGTCTCGAGTCTCGGGCCTCTTGTGGGCACCTTGGGTCTCGGGCCTCTGGTGGGCACCTCTGGCCTTGGGCCTCTGGTGGGTGCCTCCATTCTCGGGCCTCTGGTCGGCACCTCCTGCCTCTGTCCTCTGTCGGACACCTCCGGTCTCGGGCCTCCGGCAGGCACCTCCGGTCATGGGCCTCTGTCGGGCACCTCCGGGCTCGGGTATCTGGCGTGCGCCTCTGTTTTGTGCCTCTATTGGGCGCCTCCTGCCTCGGGCCTCAGTTTGGTGCATCTGGTCTCGGGCCTCTGGTGGGCACCTCCTTCCTCAGACTTTTGTAAACGTCTCTGGCCTCTTTTGGGCACCTCCTGCCTTTGGCCTGTGGAGGGCGCCTCTAGTCTCGGGCCTCTGGTCGGCACCTCCGGTCATGGGCCTCTGATTCTAAAATCTGGAAAAGACCCAAAGAGGAAAGAATCTTATCGACCTATTGCATTACTAAATACAGATTATAAGATACTAATGACGATTCTGGCAGGAAGGCTTCAATCCCTTCTTCCTAATATCATCCACACAGACCAAGCTGGGTTTCTACTGAAGCGCAACTCCTCTGCTAAAATCAGGGAAGTATTCCTTACTATAGAATATTTTAAAGTAACGGGAGAACTAGGAGATAGGAGGGAAGAGGATGCCCCTGACAAGGCTATTATCTTTATCGATGCTGAAAAAGCATTTGATTCAGTACATTATGATCACCTATCTTTTACTCTAAAGAGATTTTTCTTGGGAGGCAATTTTCTTTGTTTTTTTGACAATTTATACAAATATGCCTCAACCAAAATCATAGTGAATGGGGATCTATCTCATGACATAAAACTAGGTAGAGGAACAAGGCAGGGGTGTCCTCTCTCCCCACTCTTATTTGACCTAGCTATAGAACCGTTGGCCAATGCAATTCGGTACCAACTAGAAGGTATTAGGATCAATAAGAAGGAGATGCGAATGGCGCTTTATGCGGACGATGTCTTGATATATATCTCAAACACTTCCAAAAACATACCTAAACTGCTTAAAATAATTGATCAATTTGGATCATTCTCAGGCTACAGGGTGAATACCACAAAGTCAGAGTTATTGTGGATTAAACAAACAAAAAACTCTACTCTGGAAATTCCTTTTAGTATAGTTAAAGATGCAGTTAAATATTTGGGAATATGGATATCAGATAATCCTGAGAACTGGTATAATCTGAATATACTCCCGGTTCTCAAAAAAGTAAGAGGCATTCAAGAACTGGCAGATGCTCCCCCTCTCATTATCAGGTCGTATAGCTTTGTATAAAATGACTCTCTTACCAAAAATATTATATGTTCTTCAAAACACCCCAACTATCCTCAAATCTAAGGATATTCTTTCTTTCAATTCGGCTCTACGTTTATTTATTTGGCAGAATAAAAAGCCCAGAATCTCCCTAGCTAAATTAGCTTTACCTATGAAACTCGGAGGTCTCTCTCTCCCTGACCTACGCATATACAATCAGCTGTTCTTAGCTCGTATTATAGTAGATTGGTTAACGAGTAATAACTATATTACAAATATAGAGCTGGATTCTAATATAACATATCCAGCTGACTTACGGGCCTTAGTACACTGTAATAAAAATGCGCTTCCTCTAATAATAAAAAAAATTAGATCAATATGCAATCCACTTCTTATGTGGAAAAAGGTTTGTAAGTTGCTATCTATAGAATATAAGAGTATCAAAAAATAATCCACTGTTAAATAACCCGCAGTTTGAAGCTGGTATGCAATCAGCTATTTTTTCGCAATGGAAGACTCAAGGGCTTATATACGTACATCAAGTATTAGATTTTGAGACTAAGGGCATTAGAACTTTTAACTCTATAAAGGAAGAATTTAATATTCCTAACAAAAACTTTTTTGCATACTTACAGGCAAGACATTATGCTGCCAGTCTTTCATCCAAATATGGATGGGACTGGCCTCTGGGAAAGATAGAAAATTGGCTTCTATTAGTTAGAAATGGATTCACTTCAATTTCTTATATATACAAAATTTGGTCTCTATTAAAGGTACAGAAATTATTGAAAAAATTTGTGAAAAATGGGCTGAGATGCTAAGAATAGAAACACTTGACACCACGGTAATTACTGAGTCAGTTCAAGTAGTTGCTAGGGCAACTCTTTCGGCAACATGGAGAGAGGCGCAGGTTAAGCTGCTCCACATGTCATATTTTACACCGAAAAAGGGAGCACAGTGTTTGAACTCTAGCTTTAATGCATGCCCAAAATGCTCTCTGCCTCAAGCTAATTTAACCCCTTAATGACCGGAACATTTTTCAATTTTCTTACCCTTAATGACAATGGCTATTTTTACATTTCTGTGGTGTTTGTTTTTAGCTGTAATTTTCCTCTTACTCATTTACTGTACCCACACATTATATACCGTTTTTCTCGCCATTAAATGGACTTTCTAAATATACCATTATTTTCATTATATCTTATAATTTACTATAAAAAAAATTATAAAATATGAGGAAAAAAATGGAAAAAACACACTTTTTCTAACTTTGACCCCCAAAATCTGTTACACATCTACAACCACTAAAAAACACCCATGCTAAATAGTTTCTAAATTTTGTCCTGAGTTTAGAAATACCCAATGTTTACATGTTCTTTGCTTTTTTTGTAAGTTATAGGGCCATAAATACAAGTAGCACTTTGCTATTTCTAAACCACTTTTTTTTTTCAAAATTAGCGCTAGTTACATTGGAACACTGATATCTGTCAGGAATACCTGAATATCCATTGACATGTATAGATTTTTTTTTTTAGAAGACATCCCAAAGTATTGATCTAGGCCCATTTTTGTATATTTCATGCCACCGTTTCACCGCCAAATGCGATCAAATTAAAAAAAATGTTCACTTTTTCACACATTTTGTCACAAACTTTAGGTTTCCCAATGAAATTATTTACAAACAGCTTCTGCAATAATGGCACTTTTAACTCCATAAAGGAAGAATTTAATATTCCTAACAAAAACTTTTTTGCATACTTACAGGCAAGACATTATGCTGCCAGTCTTTCATCCAAATATGGATGGGACTGGCCTCTGGGAAAGATAGAAAATTGGCTTCTATTAGTTAGAAATGGATTCACTTCAATTTCTTATGTATACAAAATTTGGTCTCTATTAAAGGTACAGAAATTATTGAAAAAATTTGTGAAAAATGGGCTGAGATGCTAAGAATAGAAACACTTGACACCACGGTAATTACTGAGTCAGTTCAAGTAGTTGCTAGGGCAACTCTTTCGGCAACATGGAGAGAGGCGCAGGTTAAGCCGCTCCACATGTCATATTTTACACCGAAAAAGGGAGCACAGTGTTTGAACTCTAGCTTTAATGCATGCCCAAAATGCTCTCTGCCTCAAGCTAATTTAATACACATGCTCTGGGAGTACCCAAAAATAAAAAAACTTCTGGCTGAAGGTTCAATACTGGATGGATAAAACGTTGGGTCTCCCCTTTATGTCTCTGTCACCGAAAATGGTTAACTTAATAATACTAGCAGGCAGATATTTAATCTTAAAGAAATGGAAGAATCGAGCAATCCCGAGTGTTAAAGAAATTAAAAATTGTTTAAAGAAACAATGCATGATTGAACAAGTGGACACTGACTTGCAAAGTGAGGCAGATGTAAAGAAGTTCTTTGTAAAGTGGTCTATTTATAAAAACTCTCCCTCCTACGGAAATCGAATATCTAATATACCCATTTAGAAATACTGAACTAGTATTGCTAGGCATCTGGTGAATTTGACTGCTCTCTATCTTTTTATATCTTTTTCCTAAAAATTTTTTTTTTTTTATTTTATTATTTTTTAGCAGGTAATTGCTTATTAATATGTCTAGAATACTGAGAATCAGTATAGGAAAGTGTATAAAATGGAAAAACACAGCAGAATGTGCAGTTTATTTTGGATGTTTTATTGTGTATCTTCATATAGTCATATTGTCTAAAATGAGCTTGTTTTACTTCTAAATTTATTTCTTCTTCTCACTCTTTGATTGTTTTCCCATGGTTGATTAATAATAATTAATGGCCCTGCAAGGCGCAAAATATGTATCTGAGTTTCAATGCATCCTCTACTGGATATAAATAAACAATTAAAAAAATAAAAATAAATAAGGACTCGCCAACGACACCATTTATGGAAGCAAAGGAACATATTACGTATCTGGGTCTGAAATTTGCGCGGGATCCAAGGAAATGGTATAGTTTAAATTTTCTTCCACTTATTGTATCCCTTAAAGAAGATACTGTATAGAAAGATGGATGAATCTACCCTTATCTCTATCCGGTAGAATCCAGCTAATTAAAATGATCTCATTACCTAAATTCTTTTATACATTTAAGGCTATGCCACTCCTCCTATTAAAAAGAGAGTCTGATAATTAATAAATACATCAGGCAATTTATTTGGAAGAATAATTGATCCAGGATAGCCATGAAACGTATGTTTGCTGGGAAGAAGGATATCGGACTGGCTATCC
The DNA here is from genome assembly GCF_027579735.1 of Bombina bombina. NCBI lineage: Eukaryota > Metazoa > Chordata > Amphibia > Anura > Bombinatoridae > Bombina > Bombina bombina. The sequence continues at coordinate 843,799,388 of NC_069500.1, forward strand.
CGGACCTGAAAGACTATAATTTAGCTGCTAATATGAAATATGTAGTAGACTGGTTTTTAGAGTCAGATCATTTTTCACTTTATGACATAGAGGAAGGGTTAGCTGCACCACTCTCTTTAAAAGCCCTTGTTCACATGCCCTTTTCCAAAATCCCCAAAACGATTAAAGAACTAATAATCATTGAACAACCTATAAGAGCTTGGCGTAAGTTCTGCATAAGAACTGGCTCCAATTTTCGGGTCTCTCCATACCTAACTATTAGGGGGAATCCAGAATTCTCGGAGGGATATGATTCCTTAAGATTTGTGAGTTGGACTAATGCACGGGTTAAATACATGATCCAGCTAATTAATACAGCGGAGAGTAGGGTTAAAACCTTTAATGAATGTAAAATAGAATTTGGGATAACCAATTCCCAATTCTTTGCATTTTTGCAACTTAGGCATTATGCTGAACAGATCTTAAGGATACCAAACCTGGAATGGAACAATCAAGCTTTAAAGCACAGCCTATCGTTATTTAGTATAGGGAAACCTTTCCATTTCACCTATGTATGGGGCCTTATTAGCTAGTTATGAATTAAGTAATATCAGATACCTTACCTTAAAATGGAGGGACTGCCCAACCATCTCAATGGAGACAGAACTTCTGACAGGTTTGGTTAAGAGAGTTGGGGAAGCAATGAGAGGGGAATACTATAGAGAACAACAAATTAAGATTTTATATCAAGTGTATGTTACTCCGAAGTCTCTTGCATCCTGGGTAAGAGGAGGAGATAGGTTGTCTTGTATTAGATGTAAATACGAGTGGGCTGATATGTACCATATGTTCTGGTCTTGCCCAGTGATTCAGAGATTTTGGGGTAAAATCTCATTTTGGTTAACAAAAATCGTACAGTCCCATATTCATATTACATGTCAGAATGTGTTCTTCCTAATAACTTATGACGAAGTGGGGCAGAATCCCCTATTACTAAACACAGTCATTCTCTTAGGTAGGAAATTAATCCTGAAGGACTGGCAATCTCATAAGGAGCCTAAATTTTCTGAATTTAAAAAGGGTGTACAGTATCAACTGTTTTTGGAACAGATTAAAGTCCAAATGGAAGTGAATATAGAGGCCTTTTTCTCTAAATGGGGAAAATATATTAATTAATTGGATAATAATACCAAGAAAATGGTTATCTCCCCCTTTAGAGACTCAGTATTTATACAGGAGTCCAATTTAAGGGGAGAATGGATATGTCCTTAGGCTGAGCGGCCGGGAGGAGGGCTTATTTAGAGAGACTTCTGGTGCAGGGGGGGTGGGGGTTGTGTGTTTTTTTTTTGTTTTTTTGTTTTCTGTTTTTCTCTTGTGTGTGAGTGTATGTATGGTTGGATGGCAGAAGGGGGGGAACAATTGGGAGGAAAATAGCTAACAATATTTGCACAGTTATATATATAATAATCTAGTAACGGGTTATGAAGTTTAGATCATGGTCCTTTTAATGGATAACTTCTAAGTATGCTAGTTGAAGACAAGATTAGAGTATACTTACCCCACTTATTATGGTAACAGAGTTTCGGAAAATCAAGCAGAGGGGAAAGTTGTCTTCTTGTTTATTTTATAAACTGTCCGAAGTAGGGAACTCTTGTAAAAGGTTAAAGGTTCCATTTGTATCTTTTCTGGCTTTGTAAACCCGTTTAGTGTGAGTAAAATTTATATATGTATATTTTTATGTTTTGTAAAACCTTGTTATATTGTTGGTTAAAATAAAAATAATACATAAATAAATAAATTATGCAATAAAATGAATATTAGTCCAAAGGGGTTAGAAGTACTGAAGAGGACTGCAGGTCTTGGGCAGAAACTGCTGCTCATCAGGAAGCGCTAGTTGCCCAACCCCAGCTGTGTAACGAGAGCTTTTCATAGGATCAGTAGCAGCTTTCATTCTGAGCCAGCAGTGCTCTAAGAGTCCCAAGCGGTACTTCACTAAGTTTTCCCCTAAGGTGTCGCTAGTCGTAAAGTGACTGTAGCACCAGATTTTTTTTTTTTTAAAAAAGGTAGATAATCCCTTTATTACCCATTCCCCAGTTTTGCATAACCAACAGTTATAAAATACACGTTTTACCTCTGATTAGCTCTGCAAACTGCCTCTTATTTCAGTTTTTTACAGACTTGCATTTTAGCCAATCATTGCTCACTCCTAGGTAACTTCACGTGTGTGAGCTCAATGTTATTTACATGACACATGAACTAATGCCCTCTAGTGGTGAAAAACTGTCAAAATGCATTCAGATTAGAGGTGGCCTTCAAGGTCTAAAAATTAGCTTATGAACCTACCTAGGTTTAGCTTTCAACTAAGAATACCAAGAAAACAAAGAAAAATTAGTGATAAAAGTAAATTGGAATAAGTTTAAAATTATATGCCCTATTTGAATCATGAATGTTTATTTTGTACTTGACTGTCCCTTTTCAAATGACAACATATTTTTAGATTATAATGGCCTTTTAGCTATGTTATTGTTTAGATGATTGTATTGTAGGATGGAAACTTCTGTTTGGCATGCATGTTTGTCCCATGTGCTCATTTTAATTTTTTTTATTTATTGCAGGTTCTGTCATAGCTGTCTCTTTAAAGATGAACAATTAAACTTATATACACACACGGTGCGCACAGGGAAAAAAGTGATTATGGCAGAAGTGCAGCATTTTTCTTCGACTACCTTGAACGATAAACATGGATGTAATTTTGGATTTATGACCTCTGGCTGCTATTTTAAGTGTTGTCTTGCTGTGTGTCAATAAAGCTTTAACTTCTCTTACATGGGTGTGTTTTTTTTTATTTTTGTCTCTTTACAATATGAAATGTTTACGTTCTACAGTTATAAACCTCTTGCTCTCGAGGAACATCAGTATTTGCATTGCTAGATTCTGGTGATCCATGATAACATCTAACTCATTGGGGACTTGGATGAAGGCAGAGGCTCATGCTTGGGGTGGAACATGAGCATTTGGAGGGTCATGAGGCACCCACAATTGATAGAGGACAACAGACTTTTTTTAGTAGGTTGAATTACTGTAATCTGGATCACCAGCAACCTTGGGCAACAGGGTGGTTATTGATAAGGAGTAGCAGGTTTTTAGAGCCCTATTATCCAATAAGCCATAGAGGGTCAAGAAATTGTACTTGTACAAAAAGTCACCCCTTTGTAATAAGGGTAGGTTGTTTGCTATCATGAGTCATTGATGGCTTTCCTCCTTGTCTCCAGCTTGGACAGATTCAGGACCCACATCACCGGCCAGCTTAAGGTTTCCAGGTTCCTGGTGTTCCACTAAGAGAGCTGGGTAAGGTGCAGGGTCACATGTTGGGGTAAGAGATCACAGGGAAATATTTCATGGATATTTGAGCACCAGACCACTTGAATAAAGCTTTAGGTGACCCAAGGGAAAACTATTGTCTGATTCACAGGTAATTATGAAATGTCTTGTGGGATGTTGAACACCCCCTGTTTTTGTTTTGAAAGTGCTTGTTTCACAATCTACAGGGGGGAATTTTGTAACATATATTTCTTCTATAAGGTACGACGAGTCCACGGATTCATCCTTTACTTGTGGGATATTATCCTCCTGCTAACAGGAAGTGGCAAAGAGCACCACAGCTGAGCTGTCTATATAGCTCCTCCCTTAGCTCCACCCCCCAGTCATTCTCTTTGCCTACTCTAAGTACTAAGAAGGGTAAAGTGAAAGAGGTGATAAAATATTAGTTTCTTTCATGTAATTAGCAAGAGTCCATGAGCTAGTGACGTATGGGATATACATTCCTACCAGGAGGGGCAAAGTTTCCCAAACCTCAAAATGCCTATAAATACACCCCTCACCACACCCACAATTCAGTTTTACAAACTTTGCCTCCGATGGAGGTGGTGAAGTAAGTTTGTGCTAGATTCTACGTTGATATGCGCTCCGCAGCAAGTTGGAGCCCGGTTTTCCTCTCAGCGTGCAGTGAATGTCAGAGGGATGTGAGGAGTATTGCCTATTTGAATGCAGTGATCTCCTTCTAAGGGGTCTATTTCATAGGTTCTCTGTTATCGGTCGTAGAGATTCATCTCTTACCTCCCTTTTCAGATCGACGATATACTCTTATATATACCATTACCTCTGCTGATTCTCGTTTCAGTACTGGTTTGGCTATCTACTATATGTAGATGAGTGTCCTGGGGTAAGTAAGTCTTATTTTTTGTGACACTCCTAGCTATGGTTGGGCACTTTGTTTATAAAGTTCTAAATATATGTATTCAAACATTTATTTGCCTTGACTCAGAATGTTCAACTTTCCTTATTTTTCAGACAGTCAGTTTCATATTTGGGATAATGCATTTTAATTTAACATTTTTCTTACCTTAAAATTTGACTTTTTCCCTGTGGGCTGTTAGGCTCGCGGGGGCTGAAAATGCTTCATTTTATTGCGTCATTCTTGGCGCGGACTTTTTTGGCGCAAAAATTCTATTTCCGTTTCCGGCGTCATACGTGTCGCCGGAAGTTGCGTCACTTTTTGACGTTATTTTGCGCCAAAAATGTCGGCGTTCCGGATGTGGCGTCATTTTTGGCGCCAAAAAGCATTTAGGCGCCAAATAATGTGGGCGTTTTATTTGGCGCGAAAAAATATGGGCGTCACTCTTGTCTCCACATTATTTAAGTCTCCTTTTTTATTGCTTCTGGTTGCTAGAAGCTTGTTCTTTGGCATTTTTTCCCATTCCTGAAACTGTCATTTAAGGAATTTGATCAATTTTGCTTTATATATATGTTGTTTTTTCTCTTACATATTGCAAGATGTCTCACGTTGCATCTGAGTCAGAAGATACTACAGGAAAATCGCTGTCAAGTGCTGAATCTACCAAAGCTAAGTGTATCTGCTGTAAACTTTTGGTAGCTATTCCTCCAGCTTTTGTTTGTATTGATTGTCATGACAAACTTGTTAAAGCAGATAATATTTCCTTTAGTAAAGTACCATTGCCTGTTGCAGTTCCTTCAACATCTAAGGTGCAGAATGTTCCTGATAATATAAGAGATTTTGTTTCTGAATCCATAAAGAAGGCTATGTCTGTTATTTCTCCTTCTAGTAAACATAAAAAATCTTTTAAAACTTCTCTCCCTACAGATGAATTTTTAACTGAACATCATCATTCTGATTCTGATGATTCCTCTGGTTCAGAGGATTCTGTCTCAGAGGTTGATGCTGATAAATCTTCATATTTATTTAAAATGGAATTTATTCGTTCTTTGCTTAAAGAAGTCCTAATTGCTTTAGAAATAGAGGATTCTGGTCCTCTTGATACTAAATCTAAACGTTTAAATAAGGTTTTTAAAACTCCTGTAGTTATTCCAGAAGTTTTTCCTGTCCCTGATGCTATTTCTGCAGTAATTTCCAAAGAATGGGATAATTTGGGTAATTCATTTACTCCTTCTAAACGTTTTAAGCAATTATATCCTGTGCCGCCTGACAGATTAGAATTTTGGGACAAGATCCCTAAAGTTGATGGGGCTATTTCTACCCTTGCTAAACGTACTACTATTCCTACGTCAGATGGTACTTCGTTTAAGGATCCTCTAGATAGGAAAATGGAGTCCTTTCTAAGAAAAGCTTATCTGTGTTCAGGTAATCTTCTTAGACCTGCTATATCTTTGGCTGATGTTGCTGCAGCTTCAACTTTTTGGTTGGAAACTTTAGCGCAACAAGTAACACATCGTGATTCTCATGATATTATTATTCTTCTTCAACATGCTAATAATTTTATCTGTGATGCCATTTTTGATATTATCAGAGTTGATGTCAGGTTTATGTCTCTAGCTATTTTAGCTAGAAGAGCTTTATGGCTTAAAACTTGGAATGCTGATATGGCTTCTAAATCAACTTTACTTTCCATTTCTTTCCAGGGTAACAAATTATTTGGTTCTCAGTTGGATTCCATTATTTCAACTGTTACTGGTGGGAAAGGAACTTTTTTACCACAGGATAAAAAATCTAAAGGTAAAAACAGGGCTAATAATCGTTTTCGTTCCTTTCGTTTCAACAAAGAACAAAAGCCTGATCCTTCATCCTCAGGAGCAGTTTCAGTTTGGAGACCATCTCCAGTCTGGAATAAATATAAGCCAGTTAGAAATGCAAAGCCTGCTTCTAAGTCCACATGAAGGTGCGGCCCTCATTCCAGCTCAGCTGGTAGGGGGCAGGTTACGTTTTTTCAAGGGAATTTGGATCAATTCTGTTCACAATCTTTGGATTCAGAGCATTGTTTCAGAAGGGTACAGAATTGGTTTCAAGTTGAGACCTCCTGCAAAGAGATTTTTTCTTTCCCGTGTCCCAGTAAATCCAGTAAAAGCTCAAGCATTTCTGAAATGTGTTTCAGATCTAGAGTTGACTGGAGTAATTATGCCAGTTCCAGTTCCGGAACAGGGGATGGGGTTTTATTCAAATCTCTTCATTGTACCAAAGAAGGAGAATTCCTTCAGACCAGTTCTGGATCTAAAAATATTGAATCGTTATGTAAGGATACCAACGTTCAAGATGGTAACTGTAAGGACTATCTTACCTTTTGTTCAGCAAGGGAATTATATGTCCACAATAGATTTACAGGATGCATATCTGCATATTCCGATTCATCCAGATCACTATCAGTTTCTGAGATTCTCTTTCCTAGACAAGCATTACCAGTTTGTGGCTCTGCCGTTTGGCCTAGCTACAGCTCCAAGAATTTTTACAAAGGTTCTCGGTGCCCTGCTGTCTGTAATCAGAGAACAGGGTATTGTGGTATTTCCTTATTTGGACGATATCTTGGTACTTGCTCAGTCTTTACATTTAGCAGAATCTCATACGAATCGTCTTGTGTTGTTTCTTCAAGATCATGGTTGGAGGATCAATTTACCAAAAAGTTCTTTGATTCCTCAGACAAAGGTAACCTTTCTGGGTTTCCAGATGGATTCAGTGTCCATGACTCTGTCTTTAACAGACAAGAGACGTTTAAAATTGATTACAGCTTGTCGAAACCTTCAGTCACAATCATTCCCTTCGGTAGCCTTATGCATGGAAATTCTAGGTCTTATGACTGCTGCATCGGACGCGATCCCCTTTGCTCGTTTTCACATGCGACCTCTTCAGCTCTGTATGCTGAAGCAATGGTGCAAGGATTACACGAAGATATCTCAATTAATATCTTTAAAACCGATTGTTCGACACTCTCTAACATGGTGGACAGATCACCATCGTTTAATTCAGGGGGCTTCTTTTGTGCTTCCGACCTGGACTGTAATTTCAACAGATGCAAGTCTCACAGGTTGGGGAGCTGTGTGGGGATCTCTGACGGCACAAGGAGTTTGGGAATCTCAGGAGGTGAGATTACCAATCAATATTTTGGAACTCCGTGCAATTTTCAGAGCTCTTCAGTTTTGGCCTCTTCTGAAGAGAGAATCGTTCATTTGTTTTCAGACAGACAATGTCACAACTGTGGCATACATCAATCATCAAGGAGGGACTCACAGTCCTCTGGCTATGAAAGAAGTATCTCGAATTTTGGTTTGGGCGGAATCCAGCTCCTGTCTAATCTCTGCGGTTCATATTCCAGGTGTAGACAATTGGGAAGCGGATTATCTCAGTCGCCAAACGTTGCATCCGGGCGAATGGTCTCTTCACCCAGAGGTATTTCTTCAGATTGTTCAAATGTGGGAACTTCCAGAAATAGATCTGATGGCGTCCCATCTAAACAAGAAACTTCCCAGGTATCTGTCCAGATCCCGGGATCCTCAGGCGGAGGCAGTGGATGCATTATCACTTCCTTGGAAGTATCATCCTGCCTATATCTTTCCGCCTCTAGTTCTTCTTCCAAGAGTAATCTCCAAGATTCTGAAGGAATGCTCGTTTGTTCTGCTGGTAGCTCCGGCATGGCCTCACAGGTTTTGGTATGCGGATCTTGTCCGGATGGCCTCTTGCCAACCGTGGACTCTTCCGTTAAGACCAGACCTTCTGTCACAAGGTCCTTTTTTCCATCGGGATCTGAAATCCTTAAATTTAAAGGTATGGAGATTGAACGCTTGATTCTTGGTCAAAGAGGTTTCTCTGACTCTGTGATTAATACTATGTTACAGGCTCATAAATCTGTATCTCGAGAGATATATTATAGAGTCTGGAAGACTTATATTTCTTGGTGTCTTTCTCATCATTTTTCCTGGCATTCTTTTAGAATACCGAGAATTTTACAGTTCCTTCAGGATGGTTTAGATAAGGGTTTGTCCGCAAGTTCTTTGAAAGGACAAATCTCTGCTCTTTCTGTTCTTTTTCACAGAAAGATTGCTATTCTTCCTGATATTCATTGTTTTGTACAAGCTTTGGTTCGTATAAAACCTGTCATTAAGTCAATTTCTCCTCCTTGGAGTTTGAATTTGGTTCTGGGAGCTCTTCAAGCTCCTCCGTTTGAACCTATGCATTCATTGGACATTAAATTACTTTCTTGGAAAGTTTTGTTCCTTTTGGCCATCTCTTCTGCCAGAAGAGTTTCTGAATTATCTGCTCTTTCTTGTGAGTCTCCTTTTCTGATTTTTCATCAGGATAAGGCGGTGTTGCGAACTTCTTTTGAATTTTTGCCTAAAGTTGTGAATTCCAACAACATTAGTAGAGAAATTGTGGTTCCTTCATTATGTCCTAATCCTAAGAATTCTAAGGAGAAATCGTTGCATTCTTTGGATGTTGTTAGAGCTTTGAAATATTATGTTGAAGCTACGAAATCTTTTCGTAAGACTTCTAGTCTATTTGTTATCTTTTCCGGTTCTAGAAAAGGCCAGAAAGCTTCTGCCATTTCTTTGGCATCTTGGTTGAAATCTTTAATTCATCTTGCCTATGTTGAGTCGGGTAAAACTCCGCCTCAGAGAATTACAGCTCATTCTACTAGGTCAGTTTCTACTTCCTGGGCGTTTAGGAATGAAGCTTCGGTTGACCAGATCTGCAAAGCAGCTACTTGGTCCTCTTTGCATACTTTTACTAAATTCTACCATTTTGATGTATTTTCTTCTTCTGAAGCAGTTTTTGGTAGAAAAGTACTTCAGGCAGCGGTTTCAGTTTGAATCTTCTGCTTATGTTTTTCGTTAAACTTTATTTTGGGTGTGGATTATTTTCAGCAGGAATTGGCTGTCTTTATTTTATCCCTCCCTCTCTAGTGACTCTTGTGTGGAAAGATCCACTTCTTGGGTAGTCATTATCCCATACGTCACTAGCTCATGGACTCTTGCTAATTACATGAAAGAAAACATAATTTATGTAAGAACTTACCTGATAAATTCATTTCTTTCATATTAGCAAGAGTCCATGAGGCCCGCCCTTTTTTTGTGGTGGTTATGATTTTGTATAAAGCACAATTATTCCAATTCCTTATTTTATATGCTTTCGCACTTTTTTATCACCCCACTTCTTGGCTATTCGTTAAACTGAATTGTGGGTGTGGTGAGGGGTGTATTTATAGGCATTTTGAGGTTTGGGAAACTTTGCCCCTCCTGGTAGGAATGTATATCCCATACGTCACTAGCTCATGGACTCTTGCTAATATGAAAGAAATGAATTTATCAGGTAAGTTCTTACATAAATTATGTTTTTTAATTTCTTCAAGCAAGAGTTTTTTGTTTTAAATGGTACCGGTGTGTACTATTTACTCTCAGGAAGCAGATGGATGAAGACTTCTGCCTGGAGGATGATGATCTTAGCATTTGTCACTAAGATCCAGAACAGTTCCCACAGAGGCTGAGGGCTACAAGAAACTTCAGTGTGAGGAACGTTTTCATGTGAGGTATGTTCAGTCATTTTTTTGTTCTGGAGAGACTGTGTATTTCAGAAAGGCTGACAGTATCCCCATGAGGGTAAGCAGTAATCCTAAGAGCTATAGAAGGGCATTACTAAGCTTGCATAAGGGGCTAATTAAAAAATGGTTGACACTGAGTTTTTGAATGTTTGTGTTTATATCATCAGTTCTTTATGTCTATTAGTATATGTTTATTGTCCAACTCTTGGCAGGGTAAGGCAAGAAATTACTTTTCCAATAAAAGGGGTCTTTGTCCAGATATGATGAGATGTTCAGCAAATACTGGTATAAGCTTAGTCTTTAAAACATAATCCTTTATTAGGGTAAAGATTTTATGGTAAGTCTTACTTTCAGATCCAGGATACACAATTTTGTGGACATCCATCCTGATATTACGAAGTCACTGCTAAACAGGAAGTGACGGAAGATTACATGTGACGGACCGGCCTGGGATCTGAAACAACCAACGCTAGCGTGAAAAAAAACGCTACTGAACAAAGGAGCGGTTGTTTTTCAAAACACCTAGGATAACGTTCCCCTTCTACAGATCTGAAAGTAAGACTTACCATAAAATCTTTACCCTAATAAAGGATTATGTTTTAAAGACTAAGCTTATACCGGTATTTGCTGAACATCTCATCATATCTGGACAAAGACCCCTTTTATTGGAAAAGTAATTTCTTGCCTTACCCTGCCAAGAGTTGGACAATAAACATATACTAATAGACATAAAGAACTGATGATATAACAAATATATGTATACACATTACAAACAAATTATTCTTTCTTATTGACTATATTGTTTTTGTCAAACAGATGGCTTTATATCAAAGTTGAATATTTAGTATAATCACATACACAAGATTTATTTATTTTTATAACACATTTTTTATAACACATTTTATCTATATACATGTCTTTTTGATCTATTACATATATTGCTCGAATGGTTCCCTTAGGTTACTGATGCAATGTGTCCAATTTATTGAAAAATACATTTATTATAACTTGTCACATTGATTGGCCAATCAACTCTTAGAGATATTTTTTCATATGTTCTTTATTTTATTATTTTTTTCTGTTTAATTTCAGTTATTGGATCATATATGATACATTTTTTAAATATAATGTTTTTTAATATAGTGTTTTTCTAATACAGTGTCTTTTAATATAGTGCTTTTATCAGAAAAAGATCTTCTATTATCCCATTAAGAAAATTCAATAAACTATATTTATAAGTCCTATCCTTATCTCTTTTTAATTATTATTATCAACTAAAAAATAGTCTTTCATTATTTAGGCAACTATTTAGGTCAGTTTAGTGCTGTTTTTCACTTTTAGACAATTAGTTTAACCTGGCCATACAGGTATAAATTAAATAGGCGCAACCTTGCTTTTTGTATTTTTTAACTCAACTATGGGGCATTCCAGATATGGATCTGATGGCGTCTCGTCAGAACTCCAAGGTTCCTCGATACGGGTCCAGATCCAGGGATCCCAAGGCGACACTAGTGGATGAATTGGTGGCGCCTTGGTCGTTCAATCTAGCTTATGTGTTTCCACCGTTCCCTCTCCTTCCCAGGCTTGTAGCCAGGATCAAACAGGAGAAGGCCTCGGTGATTCTGATAGCACACCACGCAGGATTTGATATGCAGACCTGGTGAATATGTCATCGGCTCCACCATGGAAGCTACCTTTGAGACAGGATCTTCTAGTACAAGGTCCATTTGAACATCCAAATCTAGTCTCTCTGCAACTGACTGCTTGGAAATTGAACACTTGATTCTATCTAAGCGTGGGTTTTCAGATTTGGTTATAGATACTCTGACTCAGGCCAGGAAGCCTGTGACTAGGAAAACTTACCATAAGATATGGAAAAAATATATCTGTTGGTCCAACTCCAAGGGATACTCTTGGAGTAAAATTAAAATTCTGAGGATACTTTCCTTTCTCCAAGAGGGTTTGGATAAAGGTTTGCCAGCTAGTTCGCTAAAAGGACAGATATCTGCTCTGTTTGTTTTGTTGCACAAACGTCTGGCAGCCGTGCCAGATGTACAGGTGTTTGTACAGGCTTTAGTCAGAATCAAGCCTGTCTACAGACCTTTGACTCCTCCATGGAGTCTAAATTTATTTCTTTCAGTTCTTCAAGGGGTTCCGTTTGAACCCTTACATTCCATAGATATTAAGTTACTATCTTGGAAAGTTCTGTTTTTGGTTGCTTTTTCTTCTGCTAGAAGAGTTTCTGAATTGTCTGCTTTGCAGTGTGTTCACCCTATCTGGTATTCCATACAGATAAGGTAGTTTTACGTACAAAGCCTGGTTTTCTTCCAAAAGTGGTTTCCAACAGGAATATTAACCAGGAAATAGTGGTTCCTTATCTGTGTCCGAATCCAGTTTCAAAGAAGGAATGTTTGTTACATAATTTAGATGTAGTTCGTGCTTTGAAATTCTATTTAGAAGCAACGAAGGATTTCAGACAGACATCTACTTTGTTTGTCGTCTATTCTGGTAAGAGGAGAGGACAGAAAGCTACTGTTACCTCTCTTTACTTTTGGCTGAAAAGCATCATCCGATTGGCTTATGAGACTGCTGGACGGCAGCCTCCTGAACAATTTACAGATCATTCTACTAGAGCTGTGGCTTCCACATGGGCCTTCAAGAACGAGGCTTCTGTTGATCAGATCTGTAGAGCAGCGACTTGGTCTTCCCTGCATACTTTGCCAAATTTTCAAATTCGATACTTATGCTTCTTCGGAGGCTATTTTTGGGAGAAAGGTTTTGCAAGCCATGGTGCCTTCCGTTTAGGTAACCTGATTTGCTCCCTCCCTTCATCCGTGTCCTAAAGCTTTGGTATTGGTTCCCACAAGTAAGGATGAAACAGTGGACCGGACACACCAATGTTGGAGAAAACAGAATTTATGCTTACCTGATAAATTACTTTCTCCAAAGGTATGTCCGGTTCACGGCCCGCCCTGGTTTTTTAATCAGGTTTGAAAAATTTCTTTCTTTCTTTATACACTACAGTCACCACGGCACCCTATAGTTTCTCCTTTTTCTCCTAACCGTAGGTCGAATGACTGGGGGGCGGAGCCAGAGGGGGAGCTATATGGACAGCTCTTGCTGTGTGCTCTCCTTGCCATTCCCTGTAGGGGAGGAGAATATCCCACAAGTAAGGATGAAACCGTGGACCGGACACACCGTTGGAGAAAGTAATTTATCAGGTAAGCATAAATTCTGTTTTCAATGAATATCGCCACTTTCAGGAGATATTACACTTGCATAGTTGTTTTAAAAAAATCAAAGAAAAAAGCCTACCGCACTCGGTGTTCTCAGGCGGTCAAATATCCAGGTACTGTAAGGGCCTGACCCTGCTTAACTTCCAAGATCAGATGGGATCGGGTGCATTCAAAGTAGTATGGCGGAAGGCATTTTCTGTTTGTACCCAGCGTGAATGAAGCTTGCTCATGCCTTCATTCACAGCTTTGTAAGCAATGGAAGAGCTAAAATTTGGTTAAAATTTTGACCGCAAATGAATAAATAAAAAATGCCAGTAAAGACCCAGAATAAACTGACTGACCCATGACAAAAAGTATACACGGATAAGGTTACCTGCCTCTCTGTCTGCCTGCCTGCCTGCCAGTCTGTCTTTCTTTACAAAAGATATTTATATTGATTTCAAATTGACGTGTTTTTTAAGGAATTGCAAGATACAGTTGTTTCAATGATATCGCCACTTTCAGGAGATATTACACATGCATAGTTTTTTTTTAAAAAATCAAAGAAAAAAGCCTACCACACTCGGTGTTCCCAGGCGGTCACCCATCCAGGTACTGTCCTGGCCTGAACCTGCTTAACTTCTGAGATCAGATGGGATCGGGTGCATTTAGAGTAGTATGGCGGTAGAAAATTTTTGCTTGTACCCAGCATGAATTAAGCTTACTCATACCTTCATTCACAGCTTTGTAAGCAATGGAAGAGCTAATATGGGGTTAAAATTTTGACAGCAAATGAATAAATAAAAAATACCAGTACAGGCCAAGAATAATGGATAAGGTTACCTGCTTCTCTGTCTGTCTGCCTGCCTGACTGCCAGTCTGTCTGTCTTTATAAAAGATAATTATCTTTATTTCAAATTGACGTGTTTTTTAAGGAATTGCAAGATACAGTTGTTTCAATGAATATCGCCACTTTCAGGAGATATTACGCATGCATAGTTGTTTTAAAAAATCAAAGAAAAAGCCTACCGCGCTCGGTGTTCCCAGGCGGTCATCCATCCAGGTACTGTCCGGGCCTGACCCTGCTTAACTTACGCGATCAGACGTGATCGGGTGCGTTCAGGGTAGTATGGCGGTAGGCATTTTCTGTTTGTACCCAGTGTGAATTAAGCTTGCTCATGCCTTCATTCACAGCATTGTAAGCAGTGGAAGAGCTAAAATGGGGATAAAATTTTAACGCAAATGAATAAATAAAAATGCCAGTACAGGCCAAGAATAACTCGCTGATCCATGACAAAAAGTATACACGGATAAGGTTACCTGCCTCTCTGTCTGTTTGCCTGCCAGTCTGTCTGTCTTTACAAAAGGTAATTATCTTTATTTCAAACTGACGTGTTTTTAAGGAATTGCAAGATACAGTTGTTTCAATGAATATCGCCACTTTCAGGAGATATTACACATACATAGTTGTTTTAAAATAATCAAAGAAAAAAGCCGACCGCACTCGGTGTTCCCTGGCGGTCACCCATCCAGGTACTGTCCAGGACTGATTCTGCTTAACTTCTGAGATTAGACAGAATAGGGTACATCCAGAGTAGTACGGCGGTAGCCATCTTCTGTTTGTACCAAGCGTGAATTAAGCTTGCTCATGCCTTCACTCATAGCATTGTAACCAGTGAAAGAGCTAAAATGGGGATAAAATTGTAACTACAAATGAATAAATAAAAAATGCCAGTACAGGCCAAGAATAACTCGCTGACCCATGACAAAAAGTATACACGGATAAGGTTACCTGCCTCTCTGTCTGTCTGCCTGCCTGTCTGCCAGTCTATCTGTCTTTACAAAAGATAATTATCGTTATTTCAAATTGACATGTTTTTAAGGAATTGCAAGATACAGTTGTTTCAATGAATATTGCCACTTTCAGGAGATATTACGCATGCATAGTTGTTTTAAAAAATCAAAGTAAAAAAGCCTACCGCACTTGGTGTTTCCAGGCAGTCTCCCATCCAGGTACTGTCCGGGTCTGACTCTGCTTAACTTCCAAGATCAGACAGGATCGGGTGCATCCAGAGTAGTAATAGCGGTAAGCATTTTCTGTTTGTACCCAGCGTGAATTAAGCTTGCTCATGCCTTCATTCACAGCATTGTAAGCAGTGGAAGAGCTAAAATGGGGATAACATTTTAACTGCAAATGAATAAATAAAATATGCCAGTACAGGCCAAGAATAACTCCCTGACCCATGACAAAAAGTATACACGGATAAGTTTACCTGCCTCTCTGTCTGTCTGCCTGCCTGCCAGTCTGTCTGTCTTTACAAAAGATAATAATCTTTATTTCAAACTGACGTGTTTTTTAAGGAATTGCAAGATACAGTTGTTTCAATGAATATCTCCACTTTCAGGAGATATTACGTATGCATAGTTGTTTTAAAAAATCAAAGGAAAAAGCCTATCGTACTCAGTGTTCCCATGCGGTCACACATCCAGGTACTGTCCGGGCTAGACTCTGTATAACTTCAGAGATCAGACAGGATCAGTTGCATCCAGAGTAGTATGCTGGTAGGCATTTTCTGTTTGTACCCAGCGTGAATTAAGCTTGCTCATGCCTTCATTTACAGCATTGTAAGCAGTAGAAGAGTTAAAATGGGGATAAAATTTTAACCGCAAATGAATAAATAAAAAATGCCAGTACAGGCCCAGAATAACTTGCTTACCCATGACAAAAAGTATACACGGATAAGGTTACCTGCCTCTCTATCTGTCTGCCTGCGTGCCAGTCTGTCTGTCTTAACAAAAGATAATTATCCTTATTTCAAATTGACGTGTTTTTTAAGGAATTGCAAGATACAGTTGTTTCAATGAATATCGCCACGTTCAGGAGATATTTTGCATGCATAGTTGTTTTATAAAATCAAAGAAAAAAAGCCTACCGCACTCGGTGTTCCCAGGCAGTCACCCATCCAGGTACTGTCCAGGACTGATTCTGCTTAACTTCTGAGATTAGACAGGATCGGGTGCATCCAGAGTAGTATGGCGGTAGGCATTTTCTGTTTGTACCCAGCGTGAATTAAGCTTGCTCATGCCTTTATTCACAGCATTGTAAGCAGTGGAAGAGCTAAAATGGGGATAAAATTTTAACCGCAAATGAATTAATAAAAAATGCCAGTACAGGCCCAGAATAACTCGCTGACCCATGACAAAAAGTATACACGGATAAGTTTACCTGCCTCTCTGTCTGTCTGCCTGCCAGTCTGTCTGTCTTTAAAAAAGATAATTATCTTTATTTCAAACTGAGGTGTTTTTTAAGGAATTGCAAGATACAGTTGTTTCAATGAATATCGCCACTTTCAGGAGATATTACGCATGCATAGTTGTTTTAAAAAATCAAAGAAAAAAGCCTATCGCACTCAGTGTTCCCAGGCGGTCACCCATCCTGGTACTGTCCAGGCCTAACTCAGCTTAACTGCCAAGATTAGACAGGATAGGGTGCATCCAGAGAAGCATGGCAGTAGGCATTTTCTTTTTGTACCCAGCGTGAATTAAGCTTGCTCATGCCTTCATTCACAGCATTGTAAGCAGTAGAAGAGCTAAAATGGGGATAAAATTTTAACCGCAAATGAATAAATAAAAAATGCCAGTACAGGCCCAGAATAACTCGCTGACCCATGACAAAAAGTATACACGGA
Organism: Bombina bombina; assembly: GCF_027579735.1. NCBI lineage: Eukaryota > Metazoa > Chordata > Amphibia > Anura > Bombinatoridae > Bombina > Bombina bombina. The sequence goes on from NC_069500.1 coordinate 843,816,110, forward strand.
TAAGGTTACCTGCCTCTCTGTCTGTCTGCCTGCGTGCCAGTCTGTCTGTCTTAACAAAAAATAATTATCCTTATTTCAAATTGACGTGTTTTTTAAGGAATTGCAAGATACAGTTGTTTCAATGAATATCGCCACTTTCAGGAGATATTACGCATGCATAGTTGTTTTAAAAAATCAAAGAAAAAAGCCTACCGCCCTTGGTGTTCCCAGGCAGTCACCCATCCAGGTACTGTCTGGGCCTGACTTTGCCTAACTTCTGAGATTAGACAGGATAGGGTGCATCCAGAGTAGTATGGCGTTAGCAAGCTTCTGTTTGTACCCAGCGTGACTTAAGCTTGCTCATGCCTTCATTCATAGCATTGTAAGCAGTGGAAGAGCTAAAATGGGGATAAAATTTTAACCGCAAATGAATAAATAAAAAATGCCAGTACAGGCCCAGAATAACTCGCTGACCTATGACAAAAAGTATACACGGATAAGGTTACCTGCCTCTCTGTCTGCCTGCCTGCCTGTCTGCCAGTCTGTCTGTCTTTACAAAACATAATTATCTTTATTTCAAATTGACATGTTTTTTAAGGAATTGCAAGAGACAGTTGTTTCAATTAATTTTGCCACTTTCAGGAGATATTACGCATGCATAGTTGTTTTAAAAAATCAAAGAAAAAAAGACTACCGCACTTGGTGTTTCCAGGCGGTCACCTATCCAGGTCCTGACTCTGCTTAACTTACGAGATCAGACAGGATGGAGTGCATCCAGAGTAGTATGGCGGTAGGAATTTTCTGTTTGTACCCAGCGTGAATTAAGCTTGCTCATGCCTTCATTCACAGCATTGTAAGCAGTGGAAGAGCTAAAATGGGGATAAAATTTTAAACGCAAATGAATTAATAAAAAATGCCAGTACAGGCCCAGAATAACTCGCTGACCCATGACAAAAAGTATACACGGATAAGTTTACCTGCCTCTCTGTCTGTCTGCCTACCAGTCTGTCTTTACAAAAGATAATTATCTTTATTTCAAACTGAGGTGTTTTTTAAGGAATTGCAAGATACAGTTGTTTCAATGAATATTGCCACTTTTAGGAGATATTACGCATGCATAGTTGTTTTAAAAAATCAAAGAAAAAAGCCTATCGCACTCAGTGTTCCCAGGCGGTCACCCATCCTGGTACTGTCCAGGCCTAACTCTGCTTAACTTCCAAGATTAGACAGGATAGGGTGCATCCAGAGAAGCATGGCAGTAGGCATTTTCTTTTTGTACCCAGCGTGAATTAAGCTTGCTCATGCCTTCATTCACAGCATTGTAAGCAGTAGAAGAGCTAAAATGGGGATAAAATTTTAACCGCAAATGAATAAATAAAAAATGCCAGTACAGGCCCAGAATAACTTGCTTACCCATGACAAAAAGTATACACGGATAAGGTTACCTGCCTCTCTGTCTGTCTGCCTGCGTGCCAGTCTGTCTTAACAAAAAATAATTATCCTTATTTCAAATTGACGTGTTTTTTAAGGAATTGCAAGATACAGTTGTTTCAATGAATATCGCCACTTTCAGGAGATATTACGCATGCATAGTTGTTTTAAAAAATCAAAGAAAAAAGCCTTCCGCTCTTGGTGTTCCCAGGCAGTCACCCATCCAGGTACTGTCCGGGCCTGACTTTGCCTAACTTCTGAGATTAGATAGGATAGGGTGCATCCAGAGTAGTATGGCGTTAGCCAGCTTCTGTTTGTACCCAGCGTGAATTAAGCTTGCTCATGCCTTCATTCATAGCATTGTAAGCAGTGGAAGAGCTAAAATGGGGATAAAATTTTAACCGCAAATGAATAAATAAAAAATGCCAGTACAGGCCCAGAATAACTCGCTGACCTATGACAAAAAGTATACACGGATAAGGTTACCTGCCTCTCTGTCTGCCTGCCTGCCTGTCTGCCAGTCTGTCTGTCTTTACAAAAGATAATTATCTTTATTTCAAATTGACATGTTTTTTAAGGAATTGCAAGAGACAGTTGTTTCAAAGAATTTTGCCACTTTCAGGAGATATTACGCATGCATAGTTGTTTTAAAAAATCAAAGAAAAAAAGCCTACCGCACTTGGTGTTTCCAGGCGGTCACCCATCCAGGTCCTGACTCTGCTTAACTTCCGAGATCAGACAGGATGGAGTGCATCCAGAGTAGTATGGCGGTAGGAATTTTCTGTTTGTACCCAGCGTGAATTAAGCTTGCTCATGCCTTCATTCACAGCATTGTAAGCAGTGGAAGAGCTAAAATGGGGATAACATTTTACCGCAAATGAATAAATAAAAAATGCCAGTACAGTCCAAGAATAACTCGCTGACCCATGACAAAAAGTATACACGGATAAGGTTACCTTCCTCTCTGTCTGTCTGCCTGCCAATCAGTCTGTCTTTACAAAAGATAATTATCTTTATTTCAAACTGACGTGTTTTTTAAGGAATTGCAAAATACAGTTTTTTCAATGAATATCGCCACTTTCAGGAGATATTACGCATGCATAGTTGTTTTAAAAAATCAAAGAAAAAAGCCTATTGCACTTGGTGTTCCCAGGCGGTCACACATCCAGGTACTGTCCTGGCCTGACTCTGCATAACTTCCGATTTCAGACAGGATCTGCTGCATCCAGAGTAGTATGGCGGTAGGGATTTTCTGTTTGTACCCAGCGTGAATTAAGCTTGCTCATGCCTTCATTCACAGCATTGTAAGCAGTAGAAGAGCTAAAATGGGGATAAAATTTTAACCGCAAATGAATAAATAAAAAATGCCAGTACAGGCCCAGAATAACTCGCTTACCCATGACAAAAAGTATACACGGATAAGGTTACCTGCCTCTCTGTCTGTCTGCCTGCGTGCCAGTCTGTCTGTCTTAACCAAAAATAATTATCCTTATTTCAAATTGACGTGTTTTTTAAGGAATTGCAAGATACAGTTGTTTCAATGAATATCGCCACTTTCAGGAGATATTACGCATGCATAGTTGTTTTAAAAAATCAAAGAAAAAAGCCTTCCGCCCTTGGTGTTCCCAGGCAGTCACCCATCCAGGTACTGTCCGGGCCTGACTTTGCCTAACTTCTGAGATTAGACAGGATAGGGTGCATCCAGAGTAGTATGGCGTTAGCCAGCTTCTGTTTGTACCCAGCGTGAATTAAGCTTGCTCATGCCTTCATTCATAGCATTGTAAGCAGTGGAAGAGCTAAAATGGGGATAAAATTTTAACCGCAAATGAATAAATAAAAAATGCCAGTACAGGCCCAGAATAACTCGCTGACCTATGACAAAAAGTATACACGGATAAGGTTACCTGCCTCTCTGTCTGCCTGCCTGCCTGTCTGCCAGTCTGTCTGTCTTTACAAAAGATAATTATCTTTATTTCAAATTGACATGTTTTTTAAGGAATTGCAAGAGACAGTTGTTTCAATGAATTTTGCCACTTTCAGGAGATATTACGCATGCATAGTTGTTTTAAAAATCAAAGAAAAAAAGCCTACCGCACTTGGTGTTTCCAGGCGGTCACCCATCCAGGTCCTGACTCTGCTTAACTTCCGAGATCAGACAGGATGGAGTGCATCCAGAGTAGTATGGCGGTAGGAATTTTCTGTTTGTACCCAGCGTGAATTAAGCTTGCTCATGCCTTCATTCACAGCATTGTAAGCAGTGGAAGAGCTAAAATGGGGATAACATTTTACCGCAAATGAATAAATAAAAAATGCCAGTACAGTCCAAGAATAACTCGCTGACCCATGACAAAAAGTATACACGGATAAGGTTACCTTCCTCTCTGTCTGTCTGCCTGCCAATCAGTCTGTCTTTACAAAAGATAATTATCTTTATTTCAAACTGACGTGTTTTTTAAGGAATTGCAAAATACAGTTGTTTCAATGAATATCGCCACTTTCAGGAGATATTACGCATGCATAGTTGTTTTAAAAAATCAAAGAAAAAAGCCTATTGCACTTGGTGTTCCCAGGCGGTCACACATCCAGGTACTGTCCTGGCCTGACTCTGCATAACTTCCGATTTCAGACAGGATCTGCTGCATCCAGAGTAGTATGGCGGTAGGCATTTTCTGTTTGTACCCAGCGTGAATTAAGCTTGCTCATGCCTTCATTCACAGCATTGTAAGCAGTAGAAGAGCTAAAATGGGGATAAAATTTTAACCGCAAATGAATAAATAAAAAATGCCAGTACAGGCCCAGAATAACTCACCTATGACAAAAAGTATACACGGATAAGGTTACCTGCCTCTCTGTCTGTCTGCCTGCCAGTCTGTCTGTCTTAACAAAAGATAATTATCCTTATTTCAAATTGACGTGTTTTTTAAGGAATTGCAAGATACAGTTGTTTCAATGAATATCGCCACTTTCAGGAGATATTTCGCATGCATAGTTATTTTAAAAAATCAAAGAAAAAAGCCTACCGCACTCGGTGTTCCCAGGTGGTCACCCATCCAGGTACTGTCCAGGCCTGATTCTGCTTAACTTCCGAGATTAGACAAGTTAGGGTACATCCAGAGTAGTATGGCGGTAGCCATTTTCTGTTTGTACCAAGCGTGAATTAAGCTTGCTCATGCCTTCACTCACAGCATTGTAACCAGTGGAAGAGCTAAAATGGGGATAAAATTTTAACCGCAAATGAATAAATAAAAAATTCCAGTACAGGCCCAGAATAACTCGCTGACCCATGACAAAAAGTATACACGGATAAGGTTACCTGCCTCTCTGTCTGTTTGCCTGCCAGTCTGTATGTCTTTACAAAAGATAATTATCTTTATTTCAAATTGACATGTTTTTTAAGGAATTGCAAGATACAGTTGTTTCAATGAATATTGTCACTTTCAGGAGATATTACGCATGCATAGTTGTTTTAAAAAATCTAAGAAAAAAGCCTACCGCACTCAGTGTTCCCAGGCGGTCAACCATCCAGGTACTGTCCGGGCCTGACCCTACTTAACTTCCAAGATCAGACGTGATGGGGTGCGTTCAGAGTAGTATGGTGGTAGGCATTTTTCTTCAATATGATCATAAGATGAGAGACACTATTTATATATTATTTTAAAAAGCAAGAAGCCCCACTGTCACCAGGACCGCTTACGTCTTATTCCCGAGATGAATGAGAAACATTACGGCTGCTTATTTGCTCCGGGAGAGCTGCGGTCGCCATCTTAGCTGTACCCAGACCGGCATCGAGCTAACACCACCCGCTCAGAAATGCTACTAAGCACACGGGGAGAAGAGGTATGTTAAATGCCGCTACTCGAACATATAGGCAGCACAGTGAAAAAGAGGAGTGGGTGTTATTTTGCTTAGATTGATTACTCTAGTATTGAGTATTGAGTATTATTCTTTAGTTTATGTTTAGGATTGCTTGGAGGGAGTATGGATATGTTTGGTGGATGGGGTATGTGTGGATATGAGTAAGCTTTCTTGTACTCTTCCTTTTGTATGATTTTGTAGCTGTAATCATTAAAATCTAAATTCATTTCTAAGACTCTTTGGCTGGGATCTGTTTGTATTATATTCTAAACTATGTCAATCAAAATAACAAACCATCAGTGATAGTGTCAACGGACGCGGAAAAAGCATTCGACCGCGTCTGTTGGCACTTCATGAGAGCCACATTGGAGAGGTTCGGGTTGGGATAACATTTCATATCTAAAATCATGGACCTATACAGCTCCCCGATAGCCAAAATTAGAGTTAATGGTATACTGTCTGCCCCGTTCCAGATATCTAATGTCACTAGGCAGGGTTGCCCTCTGTCCCCGCTCCTCTTCGCGTGTTTTATAGAGACATTGGCTAGTACTATCAGAAATAATGAAGAAATCTCTGGGATTCAAATACATAATACCACCCATAAATTACTTTTATATGCGGATGATGTTCTTTTCTTCTTTTCAGACCCTATCTCTTCGGTTCCCAGATTGATGACTGAATTTGACACATTTTTTCATGCCTCAAACTTCCTCATCAACACCACTAAATCGGAGATGCTCACAGTTCACTGTGAGGCTGATTACCTACAGCAATTATTAAAGATATGCCCCTTATAAAAAAGTAAAAAATCTAAAGTATTTAGGTATCTTTATAGCAACATCCAACCAAGAAATGTTTAAAGCTAATTACAATGCTATGCAGAGGACCATCACGGCTGACATCTCTTCCTGGAGATCTAAAGGCATCTCATGGTTGGGCCGGATAAATTCGGTCAAAATGAACATACTCCCCAGGATGTTATATCTGTTACAAACACTCCCCATCCCTCTACCTAAGGGCTTTATAACATCTTTACAGAATAAAATTTTTGATTTTATATGGGATAAAAAGAAAGCGAGAATTAATAAAACCTTAATGTGTTTACCTGTGACTGAGGGAGGCTTAGGAGTCCCTAACTTAAAAAAATACAGACAGGCCGTTTTCTTAAAGAGAGTTGTGGACTGGTTTAGGAACCACGGGACTAAGAGGTGGGTGGCATTGGAGCATGACATAGCAGGAAAATCACATCTGGGAACGATATGCTGGCAATTAACACCACATTTATCTATAGACTTCAAACAGAACACCATATTAACGGAAACCTTAACAACGTGGAAAGAGATATTAAGGGAATACTCGAATATCACTTCACAATTTTACCCGCTCACTCCTCTTACAGAAAATTCTGAACTCCCCATAGGCCTCCTAAAAAAAATTCAACACATAGACAACCCTCTAAGAGCACTACTGTTGTTACATTTTGGTAACGAGACGAGACTTTTTAATCTAACTGAGTTGACAGAGAGAGGCTTGACCTGCTTCAGTAATTGGTTTTCTCTCCAACAATGCCATTCGTACATATTTAAGCATCCTGAGAGACTTAATCTGCTTAGAACCCTCACACCCTTTGAGTCCCTGTGTCAGTCTACCTCCCCCACTAGAAAGACTTTATCCTTAATATATACAATGCTACAAAAAACCCCAATAGGATACACTCCTTACTACATAGATAGGGGGAACGAAGACCTAGATAATGACTTGTCTACCAACGATATTTACAAAATGTTTACTAATGTTACTAAAGTTTCCATATCGAGTAATCTTATAGAATTAAACTTTAAACTATTACAAAGATGGTATTTTACCCCAGTTAGGATTAATAAATTGTTTCCCTCGGCCTCTCACAAGTGTTGGAGGTGCGGGAAGGAACAAGGGACTATGATTCATATATGGTGGACATGTTCGATGATAGCTTCGATCTGGTCTTCTGTGGTTAAAGCGACAAATACAATGACAGAACTGAATTTATCTTTAGATCCTCGTATCTGGTTACTCAATGTACTACCTAGGAAACTACCAACACATAAGAAAAAATTGATTTTTTATTACTAGCAATAGCTTAAAAAAATTGATCGCAAAAAATTGGAAGTCTCAATATAACCCGAGCATGGCCACCTGGTACTCTCAATTTAATTTCATAATGTCCCTCGAAGAGTATGCCTACATGAAAAACAATAGGAGGGATACGTTTGTGATGATGAAGGTCATCTGGGAATTATTTATTGATAGCATCTAATTGATATGATGTTTGAGGGTGGTGGGATAAAACTGTCTAGGGACGTGTTTAATGTATAAGCTGGGGGAAACACTGTTATAATGAGTGGGAACTAAGCCAAATGGAGACGGCATTGGATCCTTGTGGGAATACTTTGCGGAACACTGTTATATTAAGTTAAGTTGTATTGTTTAAAGTTGACCAAATCAAATACTGTGTCAGTTTCTGCTCTTTTAAAATGTATACATTTCTGTATTATGTAAAATGAACCGGAAGCTTCAATAAAAAAAAAAAAAAGTTATTAACCCCTAAACCGCAATCCCCCATCACAATCACTAATAAAGGTTATTAACCCCTAAACCGCCAACCCCCCACAACGCAAAGTATTTAATTAAACTAGTAACACCAATCCGCAAACCCCCCACAATGCAAAGTATCTAATTAAACTATTAACCCATAAGCCGCCAACCCCCCACAATTCTCAAGTATTAAGCTAATAACTAAGCCCCCTAACCTAATACCCCCTAACTTAACCCCAATTAAAATACAATGAAATAAAATGACAAATAAATTAATTACCTTAAAAAAAATATAAAATTACATAAATAAAAAACCTAAAATTACTAAAAATAACAAGCAGAAGGAAATCTTGGTAGCTATTGTGTGATTGGAGGAAGGTAGAATGGGAATCTAGAAGAGGGGGTCAGCTTGGAGGGAAAAAAATAGGGTTAGGAATGGAGGAGCAGTCTGGCTAGAGATGAAAAACTGCATACCCAATCAGACTACACCCCCCAATTCATTTCCTGCCTTAGCCCAGCATTACTACTCTCACAGCCACAAATTTTAACTCCACTTTTTTTCCTAATGAGCCCTCTCATTCCAGGCTCCACACCATCACGTCTCTATCCTGCTTCCTAACTCAGTTCCTCCTGCTTCTATCCGGTCTACTCAAACATCTCTTCCTTCTGGATGCACATTCTAAAAAACAAAAACAAATTGTCAGTGAGTGGAAAGGAGGGAGGGTGGGGGCGGAGGGGAAATGAGGGATCGTATGTGAGATCCAATATGTGAAAGGGATCATCTGGGAGGGGGGTAAGGTAATGAGGAGGAACAGCTACACTACAGTAGCAATTTTTTTCTATATCTTGCATCAGTTCTAGGAGAGACATTGGCTGATTGTAGGGCATCTATGTTAGTAAGTTCTTCTAGAGATTTGCCGATAATATTATACAGGCCACAATACCTCTCCTGAGCATATGTAAAGAATGTAAAAATAGACACCCTCAAATTAAGATTCTAATAACATGTTAAGGTTCTCTTAGTGAGGACACATTGACACTCTAAGCTAAACTCCTGTTTGTAGAGAGAGGACACATTTACCAGAGCACCTGCTGCACTGTAAGTGGGAAGGGAAACTTAGTTACTTGTTTCTGAGGGGAACCTTCTTTCAGTAACACACTTGTTCCCTCAGTGATGAGTGTCCTCCATTTTACTGCAGGTAAGGGAGATGATTCTTATAAGCATTGCTGGGAATATAATGGATTAAACTGGTCTAGCTAATGTTCCAGTGACAAGTGAAAGTAAATGCAGTGTGATTATAGGACATGTGGCATCTTCCTTAGTGCAGCTTTGGGGAAGGATGTTCCCAGCAGACAGAGCACATGTTGATTTTGCATTTGGATGTTAATCATAATAATTCAGTACTGTACCTGCACAGTTGTTATGCTTTATATACTGTATTATTGTTTGCAGTTACACACTTGTTCCCTCAGTGATGAGTGTCCTCCATTTTCCTGCGGCCTACTCAGGTTCCCGCCCCTCCCCCGGAGCACTATCCTCCCCCCGGAGTCTCACCAACTTACTAGGGGCTCTGTGAGGAGAATTGGGCCTGCTCCTGTTCCTGCATCTCCCAGGCTTGTTGCCACGATCACTTCCGCTTTCGGAATCCGACGGATATGATGCATGCACTGCGTCACGCTTGGGGGCGGGGCATGACGTAATGATGTCACTGCTTGCCGCACTGGGGCCCACGAGGCCTACCACTTCCCCTTCCCTCCTGGAGCCAACCAGACCTGCCCTAGTCCATGAAGGAGCGATGACCAGCACAGTCGCCAGGGCATCTGGGGGCAAAGACGGCAAGGCCTGTGAGGCGCCAATGGGCGCAATGAGGGTTTGTGACATCAGGGCCGCCTGCTGGGCCATAATGATAGGGATAGACTGGGCCCCATAATGAGCCATAAGGGTAGGTGACAACTGGGCCAAGTCCTGCTGTAAGCTGGCCTGATTAGTAAAACCAATCTGAGCATGGGACTGAGTAAGGCTACTACCAGGGGGGCAGCCGTTTAACGTCTGGGGCTAAGCAGGAGTACTGCTTTTTCCCTTAGTATTTTTTCTAGGCCTGGTCATGTGCACTACAGGGGATCGGGGCTTATGGGTGGATGGTACAACCTCACTGCCGTCTGAACTTGCCACACTTTCCCTTGCAGGCTGTCTCCTTCTGGTTGAACCCTCATCCTCCACCCCGTACTGCCCGGGGGGCACAGAATAACGCCTAGCACGATCCATGCTGCAATCCTGATTTCAAGACAATCTCTCGGCACAAGAAAAACATCCTCTTGAAGTCTGAAAGCAGGAAAAGAGGCTGGAACTACTGCAACATGGACCTATAAAGGAAAGCACACTCTCTGCCTCTCCAGTTACAACAAAGTAACAAACACACACATAGCAAACGCCAGACTTCAAGTCAGTTAGCCCTTAAAGGGATACTGAACCCAATTTTTATTCTTTTCTGATTCAGATAGAGCATGCCATTTTAAGCAACTTTCTAATTTACTCCTATTATCAATTTTCTTTGTTCTCTTGCTATCTTTATTTGAAAAAGAAGGCATCTAAGCTATATTTTTGGTTCAGACCATGGACAGCACTTGTTTATTGGTGGGTGAATTTATCCACCAATCAGCAAGAACAACCCAGGTTGTTCACTAAAAATTGCCCAGTATCTAAACGTAAATTCTTGCGTTTCAAATAAAGATACCAAGAGAATGAATAAAATTTGATAATAGGAGTAAATTAGAAAGTTATTTAAAATGGCATGCTCTATCTGAATCACTAAAGATTCAGTGTGGTAAACCTGTAATGCCCTTTATTGCTATTAGTGGGTATAATGGAGTTTACAAATTGTTTTGCCTGAATGACTCTGAAAGGGTTAAAGAGTATCCTTTCTATAGACAAGATGCTGGGAGGGTCTGTAAGCAGTACAGAGACTGCAGACCTAATAGGATACAGGTGTCTGATAATTAGTTAAGCCTACTTAAGCCAGCAGGCTTGCTCTCACATTACCACTGACTGGGGAGAGATACTGAACATACAGGATGTGTGGCTATAAGCTACCTGGTAAGAAAATGAAAATTGTACTTTAATATTAAAACTTTCTAAATATGGTTTTTGTTGCATTGTTTAGGTCTCTGAATGGGAGAGTACTGTTTTTTTGAAAATGACAAATAAAAGGAATTTTGAAAAAAAAAAAAAAACCTCTACAGTGGCACACTATTACAGTGGGCTACTAGGTATATCTATGTGTACCCCCCCCCCAAATGTAACCTTAAAATTGTCTTCCCATGGGGCTCAATATTTTCCTGTAGTCTGATCACGTGACTAGCAATACACTTCCTTCTATATATCAGCATTGCTTAACACAGGGGTCAACAAATCTGTTTAAAATTTAAGAACCAGGCAGTGCAATCTGGCAAAATTGTAGTAGTTGGTGGTGCCTTTACCTGACAAGGAATATGAATGCTGAGCTTTTTTGACATTTTTACTGTTGTAAGTTATATCTTGAATGAAGGACACCTGCTTTGTAAACTTTTGTTTCTTATATGTGTAAATTGTTGTGTAGTTTGGTGTTTTTGTTTACACACCTATAATCTGCAGGTGGTCCCAGAGCACTGGCTAATTGGAGCCAATGGCCTTATAGTGCATATCCCATAACCAGAAGAAACTTCTACCACATGTCTCATGATTTCACAGGTAAGAATTAACCGGTGTAAAGAGACCCTAACTTTATAGAATAAGATTCCTCCTTAAGCGCAGCCAGTAAACTGCGCAGTGCGCTCCAGTCTTACCACAGCAGAAGTCATGATGGGCACTGTTCTCTCTAATGAATACTCCTTTTCCCAAAGCAACTACCATTTTAAAGGGACATGAAACTATTTTTTTTTTTTTTTATTATTTGAGCATATGATTTAAAAAAAAAATATTTTAACACCGTCCTGTTCTTCAATTTTATCTTTTTTCTCCTGGGGGGGGTTGTTGCTGCATTTTTATTTTTTGGGGGGGGGGGATTTGGGGTTTTAGAAGTACTTAAGACATCGTCTGACTTTATTTGCAAGGTTGCAAGGCACCACTCAGCATGGCGTTTGTATGTAAAGAGACAAACTATTCTATTTATCAGATTTTATTTTTTTTCAATTAGAGTTGTTTTTACTAAAATGTACGCATCAGTTGTTTCCACTCAGTTAATATATTGTCAACAACAACTTTTATATGGGTTTTTTCTTCTCTCAGAGCATTGTAAGGACCCTTCATCTCCTGAAGAACGGCTTTCGTATTGCATGAATAATCTCACTACTGTTGTGTATGGGAGATCACTGAAGACCTTTCCTGTTAAGTTGGCTGGATGCAAGCTTGAGGACCTTTCACGTAAGGGTGGACTGGAGTTAATGATGCCTTTTCTATATGTCCTATGGTTGTGTTTTTTTTGTTTGTTTGTTTTGAAGCAGCTAACCATTTGGCTGTCCTTTTTGAGCCCCTTTGTCGAGTGTTTGCTTCATGGGCTGTTACTCCTGAATATAAGGGATGTATCGTTAAATAAAATCTCATATGTACAGTGTGAGATTTGTGGGCGTGTGCATTCAGAGGTTTTTTTTTTTTTTTTTTTTTTTTTGATCCTCTGAATGCACATATCTGGTACGCATTGCATTCTGTGTTTGCTGACTGCATTCATGGACAGTGGAAGCTGGGCGGCCAACTTCTTCCACTCCCGTGTTTGTGGGAAGCTGGGCAGAATCCAATCTGTTCCATAGTCATATACATATGTATCTACATCGTGAGCCTTTGGCATATTGTCCCTTTTATGTTCTTTGTGACTGCATGTGTATTGAGTTCTTATTAATTGGGTAAGCAGGTTCGTGATGGCTTCCTGATGACATCGCCTTCAGTGGAACAGATGATTAAAGCTGCTGTCGAGGTCGTGTCCTGCTTCTGCCGCCGAGGTTGTTACCCCTTTTGTGGAGTTTGCTTCATGGGATGTCACTCCTGAATATAAGGGATGTAGCGTTAAATAAAATCTCATACGTACAGTGTGAGATTTGTGGGCGTGTGCATTCCGAGGTTTTTTGTTCCTCTGAATGCACATAACTGGTACGCATTGCATTCTGTGTTTGCTGACTGCATTCATGGACAGTGGAAGCAGGGTGGCCAACTGCTTCCACTCCAGTGTTTGTGGGAAGCTGGGCAGAATCCAATCTGTTCCATAGTCAGATACATATGTATCTAAATCATGAGCCTTTGGCATATTGTCCCTTTATGTTCTGTCTGTGGCTGAATGTGTAGTAACTATGAAGCAATTGGGGTAAATGGGTTCCCGTGATGGCACCGTCTTGGAGAGAGGATTCTTGATGACATCGCCTACAGTGGAACAGATGATTAAAGCTGCTGTCGAGGTCGTGTCCTGCTTCTGCCGCCGAGGTTGTTACCCCTTTTGTGGAGTTTGCTTCATGGGATGTCACTCCTGAATATAAGGGATGTAGCGTTAAATAAAATCTCATACGTACAGTGTGAGATTTGTGGACGTGTGCATTCCGAGGTTTTTTTGTTCCTCTGAATGCACATAACTGGTACGCATTGCATTCTGTGTTTGCTGACTGCATTCATGGACAGTGGAAGCAGGGTGGCCAACTGCTTCCACTCCCGTGTTTGTGGGAAGCTGGGCAGAATCCAATCTGTTCCATAGTCAGATACATATGTATCTAAATCATGAGCCTTTGGCATATTGTCCCTTTATGTTCTGTCTGTGGCTGAATGTGTAGTAACTATGAAGCAATTGGGGTAAACGGGTTCCCGTGATGGCACCGTCTTGGAGAGAGGCTTCTTGATGACATTGCCTACAGTGGAACAGATGTTTAAGCTGCCGCCTAGGTTGTCTCCTGTCCTGGTTCTGTCGCTGAGGTCGTTACTTACCACTTTGTCGAGTGCTTGCTTCATGGGCTGTCACTTCTGGATATAAGGGATGTAGTGCTAGATAAAATCTCATACAGTGAGATTTGTAGGCATGGGTATTTGAAGGTTTTGTGAACCTCTGAATGCACATATCTATGATCTGGTACGCATTGCATTCTGTGTTGCTGACTGCATTCATGGACAGTGGAAGCAGGGCGGCCGACTGCTTCCACTCCCGTGTTTGTGGGAAGCTGGGCAGAATCCAATCTGTTCCATAGTCAGATACATATGTATCTACATCGTGAGCCTTTGGCATATTGTACCTTATGTTCTGTTTGTGACTGCATGTGTAGTGAGTATGAAGCAAGTGGGTAAGCTGGTTCCCATCTGGAGACATAGACTTCGAGATGTAACCTGTTGGTAAGTTTTTCAGTTTGCATAAGCAAAAAAGGTGTTTCCAGATGGGTAAGCCTGGAAATGTTAGTGTTTATGCACTACTACTTATTTTTGATTTTCCTTGTTGGCTTTCCCACTGAATGCAAGGGATCTACTGGTAAGATTAAAATCTCTGGAAATGAGATGTGAACAAACAATGGCATGAGGCACACATTGCAGTCTGTGTGGACTGTGCCCTATGGTTTTTGGGAGCAGAGCGTGGCTGCTCCCACTTACTGTGCTCATGGAAAGCTGAAGCAGACTGTAATCCTGTTCCTCTAGTCATTTTATAATAGAGCCTTTTGGTATTTTACCCTAGTGTTTAGTTGTGACAATATTTAACCTTGGACCCTTAAGGTTTTATCTGTAGTTTATTTTCCTAAATGTTTATCTGTGTTTTTATGTGTAAGTTATGCTTAAAGGGACAGTTGAAAGCTAATCCTAGGTAAGGTCATATGCTAATTTCCTAGACCTTGAAGGCCCCCTCTAATCTGAATGCATTTTGAACACTAGGGGACGTTTGTTCATATGTGTCATAGATTACATTGAGTTCATGCATGTGAAGTTACCTAGGAGTAAGCACTGATTGGCTAAAATGCAAGTCTGTCGAAATAAGGGGACAGTTTGCAGAGGTTTAAATACAAGGTAATCAGAGGTAAAAAGTGTATTAATATAACTTGGTTATGCAAAGCTGGGGAATGGTTAATAAAGGGATTATCTATCTGTCCCTAATGTGTTCTGTTCATATAGAAAAGGCATCAAGAGCTCTGTACTTGGTACTTAATGCACCTAAAACAGTTGTTTTGTTCCTTACTCTAAGTCAGGGGTGGGCAATTTCCGGCCTTCCAGATGTTATGGACTACATCTCCCATGATGCTTTGCCAGCATTATGGCAGAGAGCATTATGGGAGATGTAGTCCATAACATCAGGAGGGCCAATAATTGCCCACCCCTGCTTCTAAGTGTTTCTTTTTATTTAATCTACAGATGCCTTTACAACCACCTGCTACTAATCTACAACAGGAACAATACTTAAGCATTTAGCCCCTGTGACATTATACCAGGTAAGCATGAACCGTTGTGATGCAGTAGCACATGACATTTTACTGGCCTTGAATGTTTATTCCCCTTGGGGTTTAGTCGCCAGTCTTTCTACAGCAGTGATTTACTTTATTCCCTATAGTCTTTATTTTGACCTAGGTTGTCCTTGCTGATTGGTGGATAAATTCATCCACCAATCAAACTGCTGTCCAGAGTGCTGAACAAAGAAAAAAAGCTCTTGCTATCTTTATATGAGAAAGGCATCTAAGAACAAAGAAATTGATGATAGGAGTAAATTAGAAAGTTGCTTAAAATTGCATGCTCTATCTGAATCACAAAAGAGAATTTTTGGGTACAGTGTACATTTAAACTTGAATCAATCATTTGTCTAGCCCATAGGGCATAGATTCGGTTTTTTTTAATCTGCTATAAAGTTACAATATTTCTTACTGCATTGCAGGAGTTTTAAAAGTACTTAAGACATGATCTGACTTATTTGCAAGGCACCACTCAGCATCACGTTTGTGCATGTACAGAACAAACTATTCTATTCTGATTTCTCAATTAGAATGTGCAGTTTCTTTACTAAAATAAAATGTATGCTTCAGTTCTTTCCACGCTGTTAATATTTGGCCAAAAATAACTTCTTCTTTTTATGAGCTACGATTTATTTTTCAGAGCATTGTAAGGACCCTTCATCTCCTCAACGGCTTTCATATTGCATGAATAATCTGTGAGCACAACAGCCCCTTTGTCGAGTGTTTGCTTCATGGGCTGTCACTTCTGAATATAAGGGATGTAGCGTTAAACAAAATCTCATATGGACAGTGAGATTTGGAGGTTTTGTGAACTTCTGAATGCAGACGTGGCAGCCTTTCATGCAGTTCGGCTATTCTCATTTCCAAATTCTTGAGCAACACGCTGCTGTTGCACAGGAATTAATTTGGCAATGAAAAGAGCAGAGCCGCACAAAGGGCTGCAACCTTCTGCATTTAGAGGGTCACAAAACCTCTGATTGCACATATCTCATCTGGTACGCATTGCATTCTGTGTTTGCTGACTGCATTCATGGACAGTGAAAGCAGGGTGGCCAACTGCTTCCACTCCCCTGTTTGTGGGAAGCTAGGCAGAATCCAATCTGTTCCATAATCGGATACGTATGTATCTACTTCATGAGCCTTTGGCATATTGTCCCTTTGTTCTGTTTGTGGCTGAATGTGTAGTGAGTTCTTAACAAATGGGTAAGCAGTTTCCTTGATGGCACCGTCTTGGAGAGAGGCTTCTTGATGACATCACCTTCAGTGGAACTGATGTTTAAAGCTGCTGCTGAGTCTCCTGTCTCCTGAGGTTGTTACTTACCCCTTTGTCAAGTGTTTGCTTCATGAGCTGTTACTCCTGAATATAAGGGATGTAGCATTAAATAAAATCTCATACAGACAGCGTGAGATTTGATCCATCATGGACATCTGGTAGGCATGTGCATTCTGAGGTTTTGTGAACCTCTGAATACAGAAGATGGCAGTCCTTCATACAGTTCATATATTCTCGTTGCCAATTTCTTGTAAAACGGCAACGCGCTGCTGTTGCATAGGAATAAATTTGGCAATGGAAAAAAATACTGGGCAGCACAAAGGGCCACCTTCTGCATTCAGAGGGTCACGTAACCTCCAAATGCACATTTTTATCTTCTGGTACGCATTACATTCTGTGTTTGCTGACTGCATTCATGGACAGTGGAAGCAGGGTGGCAGACTTCTTCCACTCCCCTGTTTGTGGGAAGCTGGGCAGAATCCAATCTGTTCCATAGTCAGATGTGTATGTATCTACATCATGAGCCTTTGGCATATTGTGCCTTATGTTCTGTTGTGACTGAATATGTAGTGGGTATGAAGCAATGGGGTAAGTGGGTTTCCAATTGGAGACGTGCAGACATAACTTGGTGGTAAGTTTTCAGTTTATCATATGCAAAAAAGGTGTTTCCAGAAGATCTGGAAATGTTAGTTTAAACACATTGTTTATGCACTATTACTTAACAATTTTGTTTTTCCTCATTGGATTTTCCACTAAATGCAAGTGATCTACTGGTAAGCTTAAAATCTCTGGAGCTGTGAGCAAACAATGGCAAGAGGCACATATTGCAGTCTGTGTGTGGACTGTGCCTTATGGTTTGTGGGAGCAGAGCGCTGCTGCTCCCACTTTCTGTGCTCATGGAAAGCTGAAGCAGACTAAGTCTGTTCCTCTAGTCATTTTTATATTGAGCCTTTGGAATTTTGCCCTTGTGTTTAGTTGTGAAAATATTTATCCTTGGACCCTTAAGGTTTTATCTGTATAGTTATTTTCAAGTTATCTGCTGTTTTATGTATTAAGTTATGCTTAATGTTTGCTGTTCATATCTATTTTATTTAATCAACAGATGTCAGGTGACTTTACAACCACCTGATACTAATCTAAAATAGGAACAATACTTAAGCATTTAGCCCCTGTGACATTATACCAGGTAAGCATGAACCGTTGTGACACAGTAGCACTTGCCATTTTACTGGCCTTGAATGTGTTTTTTTTTTTTTTTTTTTTTTTTTTTTTTTTTTTTTCCCCTTGGGTTTTAGTCGCCAGTCTTTCTACAGCAGTGATTTACTTTATTCCCTATAGTCTTTATTCTGACCATGCACTAGTAAGCTTCAATTGCTGATGATTTAACCAGCAAATGCAGAGGCGGCCTTCAAGGGCTTAGAAATTGGCATATGAGCCTACCTGTCTTTAGCTTTCAACTAAGAATAATAGGAACAAAGCAAATTTGATGATAAAAGTAAATTAGAATGTTTAAAATTACATGAAATCATGAAGTGTAATTTGGACTTTACTATCCCTTTAAAGCTTTGAATTGCGCTCTACCATTATTTAACATTTTGCTTATTACATTGCAGGTGTTTCCAGCTGGCTTTATTTAATGAGAAGTTGCACACAAAGGAATTTATGGAAATCTGCTTCTGATCGGATAAACATGGATATCTTCTGCAATTTGGATATAATTAAAGCTTTTATGGCCTGTGGCTGCCATTTCAAAGATTTGTGTTTTTTGATATTAATAAAGCTGTGGTTTTAACATTATGGTCGGTTCTTTTGTTTTAATCTGTATAAAATGTTTTTACTAAAGCGGGCCTACAACTTATACTCCTTGATCTCTAGTGGCAAAAGGCAACTAGGGTTTTAATACAAGTTTATTGAACCTATGTATTGGTTTGGACTTCATTCCGGAGTCTAGATATGTACACAGGAAAATATATAAACTGCCACTTTTCTGGGAAGGCTTTCTACAATGGTTTTTGGAGTGTCTATGATGAATTTGTGCCCCACCAGTCAAAAGAGCATTTGTTAGTTCACGCCCTGATGTTGGACGAGAAGGTATAACTAATATTTTGTGACTTAGCTGCAACTTTGAACAATTAGCACTTTATTTGGTACTAAATGTTGTTTTAAAGCACTGGTTTTAAAACCTGTCCTTAAGCCTCTCCAACAGGCCAGATTTTAAAGATTACCTTGGGTGAGAACAGGTAAAATAACCATGTTTACTAATCAGCTGGTTATTTCACCTACACTTTAGTTCAGATACCTTCAAAATTTGGGCTATTCGTAGAACTGAGGACAAGTTTGAAAACCAGTAATGGCAAAGTCCCTCAAAATACATTACAACATTTAAAGTTTGCAATTTACATGCATGAATTTTTTCTTCTAAACATTTAAAAATAAGTAATAAACTTGCAATACTTAGACTCCATATATAGACAAATTTTGTGACTGATTCCCGGTTACCCCGACTGAGTAGCTCCGCCAAACGGGTTCTTCCGCTGTCTGGAACAAGCTGCTATGTAGCCCAGGAAAGTGATTCTAGCAAGAGTCCACCTAAATGACTAGACAGACTAGCATTCAGGTGAAATAAGACTGATTTTATTGGGGCAAATACACATCTTTTATACATACAACTCATCTTGATGAGACAATGCCACAGGTTTGCCACCATTCCCGCCTCCCTAGACAGGCTGGTGCTGGCCATAGCAGCCATGAACCTACAGATTCCCAGTACCCAGCGGTGGCTGTTTTCAGGGTGATCCTGGGGGATCTGCGGCACTTCCAGGGTGTCATTTTAAAGTTCCCTGTCCCTAGAATATACAGTCCAAAAAGCGACATGATCCGTGGCTGGGGACCGGAGTTATGCTGGTTTAAACGTCCACCTGGAAGTCCAGGGAAAATAGGGGTTGTAGGGGGAACCAGTTCCCAAGGGAGCTCCCTTCAGGCAATCATCCCACCCTGAGAGGCAGCAAACCCCAGAAGAGCGGAGCTCTGGGACAAAGGGCCACTGGAGTGACCTGGGTCAAAGGGAACCGGTAATCCTGGATGATGTGGCCGACCGGTAGTTGCAGGGGCCCGGCCGGCCAAAGGAGAAAGTGTCAGTCAGTGGCCAGGTCTTCAGAAGTTCTTGGAAATCGCAGTTGCTCTGAGGAGCCCTAAACCACAGAGAGATAGCAGGGGTGAGGTCATAGGGGGGTAAGGGATCAATCCCTGCAGCCCAGTATCCGTGACAACTCCCCCCTTCCAGTTCAGCAGACCCGGCTAGATCCACATACGGGTCGACCTGGGGATGTCTGAGGAATTTATGCCACGTCAGTCCACCGGGAAAGTCCGTCAGCATTCCCATTGCTTTTTCCCGGTCGGTACTGAATGTCAAAGTTAAATGGCTGCAGGGCTAGGCTCCACCTCAACAGTCTCCCGCTGTCCCCGGAAATGCGGTTGAGCCATACGAGGGGATTATGGTCAGTGAGGACTGTGAAGGGTCTTCCATATAGGTAGGGCTGCAACTTCTTCAAAGCCCATACCAGTGCCAGACCCTCTCTCGACCGCCATGTAGCCTACTTCCCGGGGTAGCAGTTTTCGACTGAGGTAGGCAACGGGGTGGTCCTTTCCTTCCTCATCTGCCTGGCTTAGGATGGCCCCCAACCTGAACATAGAGGCATCTGTGTGGACAGAAAAGCGTTTGGCTGGGTTAGGAGCGGCCATGACTGGAGCAGAGATTAAGGCAGACGTAAGACTCTAGAAGGCTTTTTCACACTCGGGTGACCACAGGACCTGTCGGGGAAGTTGTTTACGGGTCAGGTCAGTCAGGGGTTTGGCGAGGGTGCTGTAATTGGGGACAAACCTCTGGTAGCAGCCTGCAGTACCCAGAAAGGCAAGGATTTGGGTTTTGGTCCTGGGGGTGGGCCAGTTAGCCACTGCCTCAACTTTGGCCAGTTCGGGTCACTACTTACCACAGCCAACTTCGTGGCCCAAGTATTGAACCTCCAAGCAGCCAATGGTACTCTTGTCTGGCTTCAAGGTTAGGCTGAAGACGATCTAAGACGACGCCTAGGTGGACCAGATGGTCCTCCCAGGTCTTGCTATAAATGGCAATGTCATCCAGGTATGCACAGGCATAGTCCTGGAGGCCAACTAACAGGCGGTCTACCATTCCTTGGAAAGTGGCTGGGGCGTTCTTCATTCCAAACGACATGACCTTAAACTGGTATAAGCCGAAGGGAGTGATGAAGGCAGATTTGGGGATAGACTCAGGGTCGAGGGGATTTTGCCAATAACCCTTGCATAGGTCGAGGGTGGTTAGGAAGTGGCCCCTGGCGATTTCATCTAACAGGTCATCTATTCGGGGCATGGGATAGGCATCAGAGGTGGTTCTGTCGTTAGGTCTACGGTAGTCAATGCAGAACCAGGTAGTTCCGTCGTCCTTGGGTACTAACACTACTGGGGAGGCCCAGGGACTGTTGGATGATTCAATGACACGAGGTCCAACATTCCCTGGAGCTCCCAGTGCATATTTTCCCTGACGACCTCTGGGATTCTGTAGGCAACCTGTCGCAGGGGGGGTCTGTCCTGGGGTCTCCACCCAGTGGATGGCTGTGGTGGTAAACCCAGGGACAGTAGAAAACATGTCACTTCTCTGTTCCAGGAGTCGCCAGACCTGCCTTTTCTGTCTGGGCTCTAACCTGGCATCTAGGGGTATGTCATTTACCCCCAGGGGGGCGTCAGTAGGTCCGGGAAGCTCCGGCATTGGAAGACTTTCAGAGTCCTCCACTGCCGGCACACAGATAATGGCCACATCTCTGGGTCTTTCTATGTATGCCTTCAACATCCAATGTCGGTCCAATGGATCCTTTCATCTGAACACTTCGCTATCAGGTAGGTGGTGGTGTTCAGTTGTTCCAGAACTCAGTAGGGTCCTTGCCAAGAAACCTGTAGCTTGTCTATTTTGACAGGCTTCAGGGTGAGGACCTTCTGTCCCACTATCAGGGTTCGGGCATTGCGATCATACCATCGCTTCTGTCTGTGTTGAGAAGCCTGAAGGTTCTCGCAGACCAGGTCCTGCAGCCGGTCCCTGAGCTGGAGTACGTACCCCACGACAGAGTGCTCTTCCCCCCCTGTGGTTCCCTCCCAGTGGGCTTGTACCAAATCTAGCGGGCCCCTAACCCCTAACCTTTCGACCATACAGTAGTTCAAAGGGGGAAAAGCCAGTGGATTCCTGAGGCACCTCTCGATATGCAAATATGAAGTGCGGCAGGAATTTTCCCAGTCCTTGTGAGTGGCTGAGAACGTCCGAAGCAGTTGCTTTAGGGTCCCATTAAACCTCTCACACAGCCCATTTATCTGGGGATGGTAAGGGGCGCTGTGCAGGGGTTTAATCCCGCACAACTTCCAGAGTTGTTGAGTGATTTCCGCAGTGAACTGTGTTCCCTGATCGGAAATCACTTCCTGAGGGAAGCCTACCCTGGTGAATATCCAGAGCATCGCATCTGCTATGGTCTCCACCTGGATATTGGCCAGGGGGTTTGTCTCTGGTTATCGGGTGGCATAGTCTACCACTGTAAGGATGTATTTCTTTCCTGAGGGGCTATGCCGAGCTAATAGCCCCACAATGTCTACTGCTACTTGGCTAAATGTTTCATTAATAATGGGCAGGGGATGGAGGGGGGGTTTCATATGGGTTCCTGCCTTCTGGCAAACCTCACAGGATTTACAGTATTCCTTAATATCGGCTGTAATGCCTGGCCAGAAGAAGGTTTGAGTCAAGCGGCGCTGGGTCCGTTTCTTTCCTAAGTGGCCGGCTAAGGGAATGTCATGCCCTATTTTCAGCAGGTTGGACCGAAACTTCTTCGGTATGACCAGCTGGCATTTGGGCACGGGTCCTTTTCTCCTCTTGGAGATCCGGTACAGGAGCTTGCCCTCCAACTGGAACCGTTTGTCTCTGGGGCCCTGGGCGTCAGCCCCTACTTGGTCTCGGTATGGGGCTAGAGTTGGGTCGCTCAATGTCTCTTTGGCGAAGTCGGAGGGGGTCGCCCAGGAGGGGGTGTCAGCAAGTACGGGGTTAGTGGGAACGGGCCGTCGGGGAAAGGTAGGAGTCAGGGTAGTAGGTCTTACTTGGGTCCCCAGAGTTGGTGAGGTGGCTTAGCATCTTGCCTGCTGGCGGGTAGTCACTGGGCAGGTGTCCAGAGATGTATTCCCCACAAAGGCGGAGACAAGGTGGCCGAGGTCGTTTCCCAACAGGACCTCGGCAGGGATGTGGTGCATAACCCCCACTTCTACATTACAGGAGTCGGTTTTCCAGTCCAAATGGACCCAGGCTGTAGGGATCTTGAGTACATCACCTCCCGCTACCCCCACAGCAAGGGTTCGCCCAGTGCAAACAGAGGGGGGAACGAGTTGAGGCTGAATCAAATAAACGGTGGCCCCAGTATCTCTCATTCCTTGAGCCGCCTGCCCGTTGACCCAGACCTCTTACCGGTGTTGTTGTCGGTTGTCTTGGTCCTCTGAGCTGATATGGTCAAGAACACCCACTTCTTCTCCGGTAAACTCGGCATAGAGGTCAGAGCTTGCTGTATTGGGCTTGAGGAATCCCCTATGAAGTTGGTGCAGGGTTCCTTGGCGGCTGGGATGGGGGGTTTCTTTGTCTGGTTGCGCAGTTCCCTATAACATGGCTGTGGTGTCCACAACCATAACACCCCCGGGAATTGTTGCCTCCAGACGGGTAGACAGGGGGCAACCTGGTCTGGGGCTGCTGAAAAGCTGTTGGGGGTCGAGCTGGGGCTGGAGCAGAATGGGTTGCTGGCCGGAGGGCGGTGGCCACCTGGCGCCGGGCATCCACATACTGATCGGCCAGGGCGGCAGCTTGATCAGCTGTTCTGGGTCCCTTGTCCTTTACCCAGTCCCTTATCTCCGCTGGAGTGCGGTTGTAGAACGATGAGTTGAACAGCTCTGTCTAGGGTGGTGATGTGGCACCTTGTTGGCGTCAGTCACTATCCGAGTAATGATCTCCTTGGGGGGGGTTAGGTCCATAGAGAGGCAGTTGCCACTGTATCTGCCACTGAAGGTTAGACATTGTAGTCCCCTGAGTGGACGCTTTACTGGCCTGTCCCCCGCTTTGGTCGCTGTCCGACCCACCAGCCTGTTCACTAGCCCGATCGTCCTCCATCAGTTCGGCTAGGAGCACTGCCTTTGTCTTGTTGCCAGCGACTTTCCCTCTAGCCTGCAGCAATGTTCTCAATTCTTCCTTCCGGAGCCCATGGTACTGCTTCCCCGAAGGGAAAAGTGGCGGTCAGCGGCCAGTTCTTCCACGATGACATGTAATACACACAACAACGGGAACAGAAGGTCTGAAGAATCGCGGTTGCTCTGAGGAGCCCAAAACTGCCGAGATATAGCAGGGGTGAGGTCATAGGGGGTAAGGGATCAATCCCTGCAGCCCAGTATCCATGACAAATGTCATACACACTAGTTAGGGAGTGAGGAAAAACTTAAGCTCCCTAACTAGTGTGTTTACAGACAGCCCACCTGCTGGAGCAAGCTGTGCATGGAAAGGCATCATAGGCTCTGTCCAAATAATGCTACTTCTAAGTAATTCACTTTGCAGACCCCCCAATACAGCTCACCATGCTGAACTGCAGCAGACTGCTCACAGAAGCAGTTTTGCTGTGATGTCTTGCTGCATGCCACAAGGAACTGTAAGATGGTGGGGGTTGCAGCTGTTCACTTTGCTGGGCTTCACTGGTGCTGATATCCTATGCTCCACATGCTCCAAACTCTTTAAGTCACTACCGGGAGTCCCTCCAGACAAAACACTTGTGCCAAGGAGGCAAAGTAGCAGGGGGAAGCTATTAAAGACACTACAGAGCACAAAGCTCCTTCTGAGCTGCTGCCATTGAGCCTGCCTACCAGAAGTCCGACCGGCAGCTTTTTATTTGTATGATGTCTTTCGTTCAGAATTCTAACTCTGAATGAAGGACATCATACAAACAATAAAAAGCTGCCGGTTGGACTTCTAGTAGGCGGGCCCAATGGCAGCAGTTCTGAGGAGGAGCTCCGTAGTGCCTTTTAATAGCTTCCAGCTTCTGCCTTGCGCTTTGCCTCCTTAGCACAAGTGTTTTGTCTGGAGGGACTTCCGGTAGTGACTGGAAGAGTTTGGAGTATGTGGGGCATAGGATATCTGCACCAGTGAAGCCCAGCAAAGTGAACGGCTGCAACCCCTGTAAAGATCTCCTATTATAGAATGCACAGAACTCAAAAATGCACCATTGTTCAACTTCAAGAACATTTTATTAAGGAAGAATCACATTGGAGCTGTGATCAGAGTTGTGTGGTTGGTGGTGTACTCAGCAATTGTCCCTCCTGTATGTCCACATGTGTAGCATCAGTTGAGCTTAGTCTCATGTATATCACTATGTGACATCCATCCTTGGTGGTACATAAAGTTCTGTATCTGGAATATTTAACTCCTGTATTTGTACTTCTGTTATGACGCAGATGTATTCTGTTGCGCCGGTAATCTTTGCCATTCTCGGTGCGGACAATGTATGAGCGTGGTGCATTTGTTACTTTGGTTACCACTGCAGGTTTCCACCTTCCTTCTATATTTTGCACCCTATCGCCAAGCTCACAAGGTTTTATAAATTTTGATCCAAGATCATAGTACTGTTTCTGCCTCTTTTGCTGTTTAACAATTGCAGGATTCTGTACTTTGGAGGCAAGTTGTGTAGGTGTTGAAGGCAAAACTGATTTCAAACGTCTGCTCATTAGTAATTGTGAAGGTGATGCAATTCCATCTATTGGGGTGTTATGGTAGTTTAGAATACACAGGTAGGGATCTTGTTTAGTTTGGGTTGCTTTTTACAAAATGTTCTTTGCAATTTGTACATAATTTTTAAGCTAAGCCTTTTGACTCTGGGTAATGTGGGCTGGACA
Source organism: Bombina bombina (assembly GCF_027579735.1). Taxonomy (NCBI): domain Eukaryota; kingdom Metazoa; phylum Chordata; class Amphibia; order Anura; family Bombinatoridae; genus Bombina; species Bombina bombina. The sequence goes on from NC_069500.1 coordinate 843,841,617, forward strand.
ATGTGTTTTTGAAACCCCATTCTTTGGCAAAGTTTGCAAATTCCATTGAAGAGTACTGAGTACCATTATCTGATATTAACTCTGATATGCAACTTAAATTGCATATGCCATGTCTTGCCAAGATAGATTTAATGAGATTTATGAATGTACTAGACATGTGCGATTCGTTTCGGATTTATTTGGAAATTCGGTAAATTCGGAGATTCAGATCTATTCGAATTTCCAAATTAAAATACTTCCGAATCTACCAAATGAATCCAAAATAGCTGCAGTATCTCCGAATAAATCCGAATTAGCTCGGTAAAATTCGGCATTCCCCTGAGGAAACAATGGGGCAGTTTCGGCTGAAAAAAAACCTAACACCGCAGCCCCATTGTTTCCTAGGGGAAACACTAAGTCTGCACCTAACACCCTAACATGAACCCTGAGTCTCTAAACACCCCTAATCTAACATTTATTAACCCCTAATCTGCCGCCCCCGCTATCGCTGACACCTGCATTATCTTATTAACCCCTAATCTGCCGCTCCGGACACCGCCGCCACCTACATTATAGCTATGAACCCCTAATCTGCTGCCCCTAACACCGCCGACCCCTATATTATATTTATTAACCCCTAATCTGCCCCCCCCAACGTCGCCGCAACCTAACTACAAGTATTAACCCCTAATCTGCCGACCGGATAACGCCGCCACTATAATAAATGTATTAACCGCAGCACTCCCGCCTCGCAAACACTATAATACATTTCATTAACCCCTAATCAGCCCCCCCCCCAACGTCGCCGCAATCTTACTACAAGTATTAACCCCTAATCTGCCGACTGGACATCGCCGCCACCTACATTAAAGCTATTAACCCCTAATCTGCTGTCCCTAACATCCCCGACCCCTACATTATAGTTATTAACCCCTAATCTGCCCCTCCCAAAGTAGCCGCAATCTAACTACAAGTATTAACCCCTAATCTGCCGACCGGACATCGCCGCCACCTAAATTAAAGCTATTAACCCCTAATCTGCTGTCCCTAACATCCCCGACCCCTACATTATAGTTATTAACCCCTAATCTGCCCCCCACAACGTCGCCGCAATCTAACTACAAGTATTAACCCCTAATCTGCCGACCGGACATCGCCGCCACTATAATAAATGTGTTAACCCCTAAACCGCCGCACTCCCACCTTGCAAACACTATAATAAATTTTATTAACCCCTAATCTGCACTGCCTAACATCGCCGCCACCTACCTACAATTATTAACCACTAATCTCCCGCCCCCAATGTCGCCGCTACTATAATAAAGTTATTAACCCCTAAACCTAAGTCTAACCCTAGTGGTGTGTTGGGTTAATAAACTATGCGCTGTGGGGGTAAAAGCTAGGGAGTCTCGAAGAAGTAATCTCACAAACTTCAAAGTGGGGGTAAAATCTGGATTGGATGAGACTCTTAAGCGCTTGTGCTTAATTACCCAATAAGGAAAGATAGTCTTATTATGTAGTTGGATTCAATGAAATCTATTTATTTTTAGAATTATAAATACATACAATAAAATTTAAAACAATAGAAATTGATTCTTAAAACAAATCTAACTGGTTGGCCAACCATACAGTGTGAATAAAATGATATAATATGTTTTCCAATCCCTGTTACTTAGTGTATTATACAAATATATTTGAATTTTTGAATTTTGGTTTAATTGCAGATATTTTTTATGGATTTGATATAGTGGACTTGTGAAGAAGTATGGTATCCACAAAGAATATTCGCAATATTAATTCTTAATTACCATATTTACCATATTCGTTTGTTTAAAGCTAAACATACATAATTAAAATAGCGTCAATGGTATCAATATTAGTAACAAATAATAAAAGTGAAACAAAAATAAAGTGATACAGTAAAAATCGTATAATAAGTTATGAAAGATAAAGTCTTTCTGCCGTGATCGTTAGAGTAATTGTTGCTTTTTGTTAAAAGCGCTGTTGTTAAGTCCTCCGTGGGGATAGTATGTGTGGGCGTGCTGCAACACGTTTTTGTCTAATTGCTATATATGTTGCAATTATAAGTCACTGTTAAGTAGTTTTAGTTATCTGCCCTTCACATTAACTTCCTTAGTTGGTGTAGGTATAATAAATCTTACCCGTTGTTTCTTTTGGGATACTTTGCTTCTGGTCTAGTTTCTTTTTGTACCCAATTCAATCTTTACTGTGATAAATGTGGATCGGAAGCCGGGATAGCCGCTGCCGGTGTTGTAGTGGTTTCAGTATGTCGCGTTGGTTTGTCTCCGCGATTACACACACTTGAAGGAGTAGATGCTGGGGTAATGTGGTAGTGTGCTTTAACCGTTAATCCTTTCGTCAGATGGCTGGTCTTTTTGCCCGGTTCAGGTTTTCAAAACCTCTTGAATTGTTGCGAATGTGTTCTGTTTAGATCCGTACTCTATTTGTTTCAGAGTATCCGATCTGCAGGTGTCCACAGGTTTCTTTAGGCCCAATTTTAGGTAAGGTATTTCAGTTGTTCTTGGTGGTCCTTTAAAAGGAGGACTAGGTGCTTTGAAGGTTGTTCTTGAACGCTTCAGAATATCTTTCAAGCATATTTGTTGGTCCGTGGTTTGATGTAGTCTTGGCGGTCCACTTCGAAAGTGGACTATGAAAATGTTTAGTGTAGCAAGGAGTAGGCAACGCGTTTCAGCTGATTAATACAGCCTTTATCAAGCATATCCTTGCAGTTGTAAACAGTGGGTTTTTGTATTCTGTGGTTTGATTCTATTGGATCCCCTAGGTAGTTGTATCTTTACAATCTGGTGATCCTATTGGTTGTTGTGCTTTTGATTGGTCATTTCTTAGCATGTGACCTATTAATGGTTCAGTTTATCACAGTGATGGGGGAATTTTCACTTATTTGTATCAGATGACCAAGTAAATGCATAAAACGTTATGAAAACTTGTTCCAGTAGTAAACACAAATACGAATGTATTGTTATAATAAAAACATAAATAACTTTTTTGTACATCAGAGAATCTGTCCTTACAGGGTTTGTGAGTCAGTATAAGGTTTTTGGTAAATGCCAATTTGAATATTTAGTATGTTCTTTTTAGTCCTTTGGTGCAAGAACACATATTTTATTGTTGGTTCAATTCTAGGGTTGGTAAATTAGAGGTTTAGTCATTTGTTTTGATGATGCAATTTAATAGAACAGTGGAATAGGAAATTTCAATTTTGTGTGTTCTTGTTCGATCTTTAGTAATCGTTTGTTAAAAAGCAGTTTTTTTATTAATAATCGTTATTTCCATTATTATTGCTTTGGTGCAAGTATATGAAACATGCATTATTATTGTTTCTGGAATTTTTATTCCTATTTTGTAATTTATTTATTTTTAGTGTTTGTTCTTTTATAATCTTTTGTTGAAGAGCAGGTTAATCTTTTGGTATTTATCATTTCAATTGTATTGGTTCAAGGATATAAAACATCCATTATTATTAGTTGTGTATCAACCTGTTGGGTTTGTCTTCCGAATTTGGAGTGTTTGTTCTCTTTTAGCCTTTGTTGAAAGAGTGTATCATAAAACGATTTTTTAAAATTTTTGGTGAAATTTTGAATTGTTTATAAAGTGTTGTTATCAGATTGGGTTTTTGGTGAAACATGCATTATTATTGGTTCTGGAATTTTTATTCCTACTTTTGTAATTTATTTATTTTTAGTGTTCGTTCTTTTATAATCTTTTGTTGAAGAGCAGGTTAATCTTTGGTATTCATCATTTCAATTGTATTGGTTCAAGGATATAGAACATCCATTATTATTAGTTGTGTATCAACCTGTTGGGTTTCTCTTCCGAATTTGGAGTGTTTGTTCTCTTTTAGCCTTAGTTGGTGAAATTTTGAATTGTTTATGAAGAACATACTAAATATTCAAATTGGCATATACCAAAAACCTTATACTGACTCACAAACCCTGTAAGGACAGATTCTCTGATGTACAAAAACGTTATTTATGTTTTTATTATAACAATACATTCGTATTTGTGTTTACTACTGGAACAAGTTTTCATAATGTTTTATGCATTTACTTGGTCATCTGATACAAATAAGTGAAAATTCCCCCATCACCATGATAAACTGAACCATTAATAGGTCACATGCTAAGAAATGACCAATCAAAAGCACCGACACAACAACCAATAGGATCACCAGATTGTAAAGATACAACTACCGTCCTAGGGGATCCAATAGAATCAAACCACAGAATACAAAAACCCACTGTTTACAACTGCAAGGATATGCTTGATAAAGGCTGTATTAATCAGCTGAAACGCATTGCCTACTCCTTGCTACACTAAACATTTTCATAGTCCACTTTCAAAGTGGACCGCCAAGACTACATCAAACCACTGACCAGCGTATTTGTTGGTCCGTGGTTTGATGTAGTCTTGGCGGTCCACTTCGAAAGTGGACTATGAAAATGTTTAGTGTAGCAAGGAGTAGGCAACGCGTTTCAGCTGATTAATACAGCCTTTATCAAGCATATCCTTGCAGTTGTAAACAGTGGGTTTTTGTATTCTGTGGTTTGATTCTATTGGATCCCCTAGGTAGTTGTATCTTTACAATCTGGTGATCCTATTGGTTGTTGTGTCGGTGCTTTTGATTGGTCATTCCTTAGCATGTGACCTATTAATGGTTCAGTTTATCACGGTGATGGGGGAATTTTCACTTATTTGTATCAGATGACCAAGTAAATGCATAAAAAGTTATGAAAACTTGTTCCAGAAGTAAACACAAATACGAATGTATTGTTATAATAAAAACATAAATAACGTTTTTGTACATCAGAGAATCTGTCCTTACAGGGTTTGTGAGTCAGTATAAGGTTTTTGGTATATGCCAATTTGAATATTTAGTATGTTCTTCATAAACAATTCAAAATTTCACCAACAAAGGCTAAAAGAGAACAAACACTCCAAATTCGGAAGAGAAACCCAACAGGTTGATACACAACTAATAATAATGGATGTTCTATATCCTTGAACCAATACAATTGAAATGATGAATACCAAAAGATTAACCTGCTCTTCAACAAAAGATTATAAAAGAACGAACACTAAAAATAAATACATTACAAAAATAGGAATAAAAATTCCAGAACCAATAATAATGCATGTTTCACCAAAAACCCAATCTGATAACAACACTTTATAAACAATTCAAAATTTCACCAAAAATTTTAAAAAATCTTTTATGATACACTCTTTCAACAAAGGCTAAAAGAGAACAAACACTCCAAATTCGGACGACAAACCCAACAGGTTGATACACAACTAATAATAATGGATGTCCTATATCCTTGAACCAATACAATTGAAATGATGAATACCAAAAGATTAACCTGCTCTTCAACAAAAGATTATAAAAGAACAAACACTAAAAATAAATAAATTACAAAAATAGGAATAAAAATTCCAGAACCAATAACAATGCATGTTTCACCAAAAAACCCAATCTGATAACAACACTTCATAAACAATTCAAAATTTCACCAAAAATTAAAAAAAAAAATCGTTTTATGATACACTCTTTCAATAAAGGCTAAAAGAGAACAAACACTCCAAATTCGGAAGAGAAACCCAACAGATTGATACACAACTAATAATAATGGATGGAACAAGTTTTCATAACGTTTTATGCATTTACTTGGTCATCTGATACAAATAAGTGAAATTTCCCCCATCACTGTGATAAACTGAACCATTAATAGGTCACATGCTAAGAAATGACCAATCAAAAGCACCGACACAACAACCAATAGGATCACCAGATTGTAAAGATACAACTACCTAGGGGATCCAATAGAATCAAACCACAGAATACAAAAATCCACTGTTTACAACTGCAAGGATATGCTTGATAAAGGCTGTATTAATCAGCTGAAACGCGTTGCCTACTCCTTGCTACACTAAACATTTTCATAGTCCACTTTCGAAGTGGACCGCCAAGACTACATCAAACCACGGACCAACAAATACGCTTGAAAGATATTCTGAAGCGTTCAAGAACAACCTTCAAAGCACCTAGTCCTCCTTTTAAAGGACCGCCAAGAACAACTGAAATTCCTTACCTAAAATTGGGCCTAAAGAAACCTGTGGACACCTGCAGATCGGATACTCTGAAACAAATAGAGTACGGATCTAAACAGAACACATTTGCAACAATTCAAGAGGTTTTGAAAACCTGAACCGGGCAAAAAAGACCAGCCATCTGACGAAAGGATTAACGGTTAAAGCACACTACCACATTACCCCAGCATCTACTCCTTCAAGTGTGTGTAATCGCGGAGACAAACCAACGCGACATACTGAAACCACTACAACACCAGCAGCGGCTATCCCGGCTTCCGATCCACATTTATCACAGTAAAGATTGAATTGGGTACAAAAAGAAACTAGACCAGAAACAAAGTATCCCAAAAGAAACAACGGGTAAGATTTATTATACCTACACCAACTTTTTTATTATTTGTTACTAATATTGATACCATTGACGCTATTTTAATTATGTATGTTCAGCTTTAAACAAATGAATATGGTAAATATGGTAATTAAGAATTAATATTGCGAATATTCTTTGTGGATACCATACTTCTTCACAAATCCACTATATCAAATCCATAAAAAATATCTGCAATTAAACCAAAATTCAAAAATTCAAATATACAGATATATTTGTATAATACACTAAGTAAGAGGGATTGGAAAACATATTATATCATTTTATTCACACTGTATGGTTGGCCAACCAGTTAGATTTGTTTTAAGAATCAATTTCTATTGTTTTAAATTTTATTGTATGTATTTATAATTCTAAAAATAAATAGATTTTATTGAATCCAACTACATAGTAAGACTATCTTTCCTTATTGGGTAATTAAGCACAAGCGCATAAGAGTCTCATCCCTAAGTCTAACCCTAACCCTAACACCCCCTAACTTAAATATAATTTAAATAAAACAAAATAAAATTACTATAATTAAATAAATGAATCCTATTTAAAACTAAATACTTACCTATAAAATAAACCCTAATATAGCTACAATATAAATAATAATTACATTGTAGCAATCTTAGGATTTATATTTATTTTACTGGCAACTTTGTATTTATTTTAACTACTTACAATAGCTATTAAATAGTTATTGACTATTTAATAGCTACCTAGTTAAAATAATTACAAAATTACCTGTAAAATAAATCCTAACCTAAGTTACAATTAAACCTAACACTACACTATCATTAAAAATAAATAAATTAACTACAAGTACCTACAATTAAATACAATTAAATAAACTAAACTAAAGTACAAAAAAAACAAACACTAAATTACAAAAAATAAAAAAATATTACAAGAATTTTAAACTAATTACACCTAATCTAAACCCCCTAATAAAATAACAAAGCCCCCCAAAATAAAAAAATGCCCTACACTATACTAAATTACAAAAGTTAACAGCTCTATTACCTTACCAGCCCTTAAAAGGGCCTTTTGCGGGGCATGCCCCAAAGAAAACAGCTCTTTTGCCTGTAAAAAAAAAAACACAATACCACCCCCCAACATTACAACCCACCACCCACATACCCCTACTCTAACCAAAAACCCCCTTAAATAAACCTAACACTAAGCCCCTGAAGATCTCCCTACCTTGAGTCGTGTTCACCCAGCCGGGCCGAAGTCTTCATCCGATGGGGCAGAAGAGGACATCCAGACCGGCAGAAGTCTTCATCCAAGCGGGGCAAGAAGAGGTCTTCCATCCATCAGAAAAGTACCAAAAAACAAACAAACACTAAATTACCAAAAATAATAAAATATTACAAGAATTTGAAACTAATTAAACCTAATCTAAGCCCCCTACTAGCTATTGATATAGCTACAATATAACTAATAGTTACATTGTAGCTATTTTAGGATTTATATTTATTTTACAGGCAACTTTGTATTTATTTTAACTAGGTAAAATAAATACAAATTTACCTGTAAAATAAATCCTTGCCTAAGTTACAATTACACCTAACACTACACTATCATTAAATTAATTAAATAAATGAATCCTATTTAAAACTAAATACTTACCTGTAAAATAAACCCTAATATAGATACAATATAATTAATAGTTACATTGTAGCTATTTTAGGATTTATATTTATTTTACAGGCAACTTTGTATTTATTTTAACTAGGTACAATAGTTATTAAATAGTTATTGACTATTTAATAGCTACCTAGTAATAATTACAAAATTACCTGTAAAATAAATCCTAACCTAAGTTACAATTAAACCTAACACTACACTATCATTAAATAATTTAAATAAATTAACTACAAGTACCTACAATTAAATACAATTAAATAAACTAAACTAAAGTACAAAAAAAACACTAAATTACAAAAAATAAAAAAATATTACAAGAATTTTAAACTAAATGACGGTACCTTTAAGTGACGTCATCCAAGATGGCGTCCCTTGAATTCCGATTGGCTGATAGTATTCTATCTATGGTTGTCTATCTATGGTTGATGGAATCAGCCAATCAGATTCAAGTTCAATCCGATTGGCTGATCCAATCAGCCAATCAAATTGAGCTCGCATTCTATTGGCTGATCGGAACAGCCAATAGAATGCGAGGTCAATCTTATTGGCTGATTGAATCAGTCAATCAGATTTTTCCTACCTTAATTCCGATTGGCTGATAGAATCCTATCAGCCAATCGGAATTAAAGGGACGCCATCTTAGATGACGTCACTTAAAGGTACCGTCATTTAGTTGTCGGATCAAGAAAGAAGAGGATGCTCCACGTCGGATGTCTTGAGGATGCTGCCGCTCCACTCCGGATGGATGAAGATAGAAGATGCCGCCTGGATGAAGACTTCTGATTGATGGAAGACCTCTTCTTGCCCCGCTTGGATGAAGACTTCTGCTGGTCTGGATGTCCTCTTCTGCCCCATCAGATGAAGACTTCGGCCCAGCTGGGTGAACATGACTCAAGGTATGGAGATCTTCAGGGGGGTAGTGTTAGGTTTATTTAAGGGAGGTTTGGGTTAGAGTAGGGGTATGTGGGTGGTGGGTTGTAATGTTGGGGGCGGTATTGTGTTTTTTTTTTACAGGCAAAAGATCTGTTTTCTTTGGGACATGCCCCGCAAAAGGCCCTTTTAAGGGCTGGTAAGGTAATAGAGCTGTTAACTTTTGTAATTTAGTATAGGGTAGGGCATTTTTTTATTTTGGGGGGCTTTGTTATTTTATTAGGGGGTTTAGATTAGGTGTAATTAGTTTAAAACTCTTGTAATATTTTTTAATTTTTTTAATTTAGTGTTTGTTTGTTTTTTGTAGTTTAGTTTATTTAATTGTATTTAATTGTAGGTACTTGTAGTTAATTTATTTAATTTATTTAATGATAGTGTAGTGTTAGGTTTAATTGTAACTTAGGTTAGGATTTATTTTACAGGTAATTTTGTAATTATTTTAACTAGGTAGCTATTAAACAGTAAATAACTATTTAATAGCTATTTTACCTAGTTAAAATAAATACAAAGTTGCCTGTAAAATAAATATAAATCCTAAAATAGCTACAATGTAACTATTAGTTATATTGTAGCTATATTAGGGTTTATTTTACAGGTAAGTATTTAGTTTTAAATATGATTCATTTATTTAATTAATTTAATGATAGTGTAGTGTTAGGTATAATTGTAACTTAGGTTAGGATTTATTTTACAGGTAAATTTGTATTTATTTTAGCTAGGTAGTTATTAAATAGTTATTAACTATTTAATAACTATTGTACCTAGTTAAAATAAATACAAAGTTGCCTGTAAAATAAATATAAATCCTAAAATAGCTACAATGTAACTATTAGTTATATTGTAGCTATATTAATAGCTAGTAGGGGGCTTAAATTAGGTGTAATTAGTTTAAAATTCTTGTAATATTTTTTTATTTTTTGTAATTTAGTGTTTGTTTGTTTTTTGGTACTTTTCTGATGGATGGAAGACCTCTTCTTGCCCCGCTTGGATGAAGACTTCTGCCGGTCTGGATGTCCTCTTCTGCCCCATCGGATGAAGACTTCGGCCCGGCTGGGTGAACACGACTCAAGGTAGGGAGATCTTCAGAGGCTTAGTGTTAGGTTTACTTAAGGGGGGTTTGGGTTAGAGTAGAGGTATGTGGGTGGTGGGTTGTAATGTTGGGGGTGGTATTGTGTTTTTTTTTTACAGGCAAAAGAGCTGTTTTCTTTGGGGCATGCCCCGCATAAGGCCCTTTTAAGGGCTGGTAAGGTAATAGAGCTGTTAACTTTTGTAATTTAGTATAGGGTAGGGCATTTTTTTATTTTGGGGGGCTTTGTTATTTTATTAGGGGGCTTAGATTAGGTGTAATTAGTTTAAAATTCTTGTAATATTTTTTTATTTTTTGTAATTTAGTGTTTGTTTTTTTTGTACTTTAGTTTAGTTTATTTAATTGTAGGTACTTGTAGTTAATTTATTTAATTTATTTAATGATAGTGTAGTGTTAGGTTTAATTGTAACTTAGGTAAGGATTTATTTTACAGGTAATTTTGTAATTATTTTAACTAGGTAGCTATTAAATAGTCAATAACTATTTAAAAGCTATTGTACCTAGTTAAAATAAATACAAAGTTGCCTGTAAAATAAATATAAATCCTAAAATAGCTACAATGTAACTATTAGTTATAGTGTAGCTATATTAGGGTTTATTTTACAGGTAAGTATTTAGTTTTAAATAGGATTCATTTATTTAATTAATTTAATGATATTGTAGAAATGGAAGGAGGGCTATTTAAAGCCATAGGATTCAAAGGAGATCAAGCTTGACAAAGGCTGAAGTAATTTCAGCGGAAACGCGTTGCGGATCTCCTATTGTGCATCAAGAGGAAGAAAGGAAAGGATGAGCTGTAGAGCCGGCACCCCACCAGACACTCCCATACCACTAAGCCAATCAGCGCCCTAACCGGTATAGGCGCGAACTGAGCAAGAGACAGAAGTGTTTGTAGCTGGGGTTCACAGCGCGGCTTCAAGATCAGCAAAAACAGTTACATTGCTCGTCTTATTCTGGAGGCATTTACTTCTACAAGGTGACATCGGACAAAGAAGACAGCTCATTCCACTTTAAGAGCTGAACTTAAAAGGATCACTAAAACAGGTACCTGTAGTTTCGAGTGGATCCATTAGAGCACTAACACCCAAAAACACTGTGCTACACTAAAGGAATCACTGATACCAGTAAAGCATTCATATTCATCTGCACCTTTGTGGACATTTCACTGTCATGCTGACATAGCCATATTTAACGGAAGCTATTTTGGTATATGCACTTAGCGCACATACTCTTAGATTATCAGTATATATTTTTATGATAGATATTGTGTTACAAATTGCTAGAAATTGTGATACATACAGTTCTAGTTGGTTACATTAGTAGCCTACAATATATGTGTGATTTTCCTTGTGTAAATGCTTTTATAGATTACTCACATTTTTTAATAGAGATTGGCCAATCACATATTTTACTGTCTGAATTCTTGTATAAGGTGTAATTTTTACCTAGGAGATTATCATTCCATGTTATACATATATTTTTATTTTTAGGTTCTCATTGTGACATTTGTTGAAGAATAATTTTTTTTTTAATATAAACATCAAAATCGTATGCTCTCTTTTTCCTGGGTATTTTTTTGCTTGTACTGGCGCTTTAGATTTTACATTGTTCTCTGTGTGTCCTTTCCCCCGGGGATTTAGGAGAAATATCCCCTTAAATTCTAAAGCATATATACCCTAACCTTTGCGCAGTCTGTATAACCTTTTGTAGATTTTCCTAGATTCTTTTTTCTCCAATACAGCCTAGCAGCAAAATGGAGAGCACCAGTAATATGACTGATTTGTCTATAATAGAAAGAGGAAACAATGATATTGGTAAAGATAAAAAACTGACAAAACTGATAAAATTGAGAAAACAGATATTTTTGATCTGAGGTCATCAATTTATGACAATATTCATAATATCTTTGAAAAAGAAAAACATAAAAGTATTCCTAGAGCAAATCTAAATGACAGAGAAAAAATAAAGGAGTACATGAATACTCTAGAGAAAAAGTTAATCCTTGAAATAAGACATAAGACAGAATGCATTTTCATTAATGAATACTTAAGTGCAAAAAGATTCCCGAGAGGTTTACGTATTAAAAAAGAATGTTCATTCAAAATAGACTCAGATGATTTTAAAACAAAATGGAATGAAATCTTAGAGGAGGCCTCTGCTAAATTAATGACTCTAATAAAAGAATACAGGGAAGAACTATTGATAACCTTAGGAAATGAGATTAATGACCTAGAGCTAAAGCTATCCGAATATAAAGGATTAGAGGAATATAAAAGGAGAGAAGAATCTCTTAAAAAACTAATGAAGGATACAAAAGATGAACTCATAAAAACTAAACTTAATAATTTTGAAAGAGATAGAGAAGATTACGAAACAAATGAGAAAAAACCGAATAGTGAGGCATATATCAGCCACAAATGGAGAAGAGAAAATACACATAACAAATCAGACACACAAACTCAGAGAGAAATTGACACTCAAAAAAAAGTTGACACAAACTCAAGAGAAGTGAATACAAAAATACATTATAAAAACATCCAGGAAGATAGAAAAAGAAACTATAACACATCCAGACAGGATGATTTTTACTATAATGATTACAGACAAGAAAACCAGTCTTCAAATTATAACCAGATACATTATAATGGCCCACAACTAAGACCAGAATGGCAAACGGTTAATTACCATCAGAGACACAAAAACAAAAATAACTATAACAGTATCAATAGTTATCAGAGACTTATTAAGAGATTATGAGCGTAATTACTTCAGAAGGGATTATGAACAGCCAAGAATAAATACACCTAGGAAAAGCACATACTACCATAATAAAAATGGGAATTATAAAACAAATGATGAAAGAACTGATAACACTGAAAATAGACCGAATAAAGATGAATGGAGAATTCCCACATCTAATAGATTTGATACATTAGATAGAAACACAGAAACAAGAAAACAAAACAAAACAGGAGATAACAGTAAAGAGCACACTGAACATTTTTTAGAGGTAGGCCCACAACACCAGGGAACAAGAAGAAAAAGAAATCACTCAGACGACGAGGAAAGAGAGGAGGAGGGTTACAGAGAAAGAGTAGAAGAACCATACAGGAACACACAGAGGGTCAAAAGGAAGAGATAAAGACTAATGGAATTTTTAATTTGAGTAAAATTAAACTAGAAAACAAACATATAGAAATATTAAACAAAGTGTTGTCATTTGCTCCAACCAGAACATTAAACAAATTTGACACTTATATTGATGCAAGTAAATTTATTAGAAATCTTACACTTAAGAATTACTTCCTTAAAACCCCTATGGAAAGGAATTTTAATACAAAAATGTCTACAAATGAACAAGAAGTCTTAAACAATACTGAATATATTCACTCAGGCCAAAAAATAAATCTAACTTCTACCCAAAACAAGAAAAAGGATTATTTATTGAAACCTTTGAAAAATTGGTTCTTGAAGACATCAGTAAGATTAAGCAAAATACGAAAATTAAACATAACATTACACTCAAACAAAAAAAGCTAATCAAAGAATTAGAAGACAACAAAGAGATAACTATAAAACCGGCGGACAAGGGAGGAGGGATTGTTATCTTAGACAGAGAAGCGTACAGAAATATGATTGATGATCTAATAAATGACACGAACACATACAAGCAATAAAGATGTAATCCCACGATGATATATAAAGTATTTTTGAAACACCACCTAGATAAAGCTAGTGATAAAGGGATCATTAATGACAAAGAATATGATTATCTACTCCCCAAATTTCCTATTATGCCTGTTTTGTATGCCCTCCCGAAAATTCACAAATCAATACATAAACCTCCAGGGAGACCGATTATAGCGGGGATAGATTCACTAACAGCTAATCTATTGGCTTACATAGACAAATACTTACAAAAATTTGTGACCAAGCTCGATTCTTATCTAAGAGACTCTACCAATTTTCTATTACTACTTGATGAGTTCAAATGGAAAAAAGATTACTTACTGGTCACATGCGATGTACAGTCCTTATATACATCTATTAAACATGACGATGGGATACATGCCATAGAAAATTTTCTTAAAGATGATAAAGATATAAAGAAAGAACACAGAGACTTCTTAATAGATAGTATAAGGTATATTCTTACCCACAATTTTTTCTTATACGAAGACAACTACTATGAACAGATTTGCGGCACAGCTATGGGCACCAAATTCACCCCTAGCTACGCAAATCTGTTCATGGGAGCCTGGGAAAAACAATTTCTCAGCCTCAGCCCATATAGGGAAAACATCATTGTCTATAAGAGATATATAGACGATCTGTTTCTCATATGGAGTGGAACTAGAGAGGAACTAACAATCTGGTTAGAAAACATGAATACTAACAATCTAAATCTGAAGTTCACTGCTGATATCAGCGCTAATATAGTTCATTATTTAGACCTTGAAATCAACATTATTGACGAAAAAATATCTACCAGAACATATTTTAAGGAAGTAGACGCTAACAATTTCATCCATGAAAGTAGCTGTCACTTAAAAAGGTGGAAAGCAAACATACCTAAGAGTCAATTCTTAAGACTAAAAAGAAATTGCAAAGAGAAAGAAGACTTTGAAACACAGTCAAAAATACTAAAAAATAAATTCATAGAAAGAGGATACTTAGAAGAGACCATAGAAACAGAAAGACAAAAAATTGTGAATCTAGATAGAAAAGAGATTTTACAATAGAAACCAAAGACAACTACTTCAATTAATAACAAAGAAATCTTCCTACCCTTCATAACAGAGTATAGTGAAGATAGGATCAAAGTAGAAAAAATAATAAAAACCCATTGGAAAATTCTTAAATCTGATCCTCATTTGGAAAGTGCAGGGCTGCAGAATAGCCAGAAACGGCTTAAGGGTTAAGGAAGCAGGGAGGAGGAGTGTATGTGGGTTGTGTGAGTGAGACTAGCAACAATGTTGCAGGCTAAGGGAGGGATCTTGACTTACCAATAAAAAGGGGCTTCTGGGAGTTTGAGGCCCTCTTTTTCTGTTCCTGGCCATCACAGATCTTCTCGTGTTAGCTGTGCTGCTGAAGTGCAGTGATAAATAGGTCACGCAAGTCTTCTCTGCCTCCTCTCCGGTTCAGGGACGCGGGCCCTCAACATGGACGCAAGGAACCTGCAGAAAAAGAGATGAGTGATGTAGAAGTTGTTCCCCCTTCCCCAGGGTCACAGGGACCAACCCTTGGGCTGGGCCGTAGTACTTTGCAGGGGATTAGTGCTAGGGGGGGAGGGGGGAGAGGGAATGTACGCCCAGCAGAGGCCTCTGCAAGGGCTGAGGAGGAGGATAGGGAGAGGGGTAGAGGGGGAGTCAGGGAAAGGGGGGAGCAGCTGGGTGGGACTAGCACTGAGGGTGGTAGGGGCCGAGGATCAGTTCAGGATAGGGCTGATGAGGAAGGTAGGGGGAACCTTGGCCTAGTGGGGCACATGGAGCCCTTTGATGTGGGGGCTATTCCCCAGGGACAGCTAGCGACCGTGTGGTCGCTAGTGCAGTCCCTTTCTAATGCTTTAGCCCCGGTTTTCGGAGGGCAAGGGGCTACCCCCTTGTCCTCCGCTTCTTTTGCTAATGCCCAGGGCGGGGGGCCATCCGCAGGGGGGGGTTCTCTCCCAGGCGGAGGCCTCATCTGCCGCCCTGCTGGGGCCTAGCAGCGGTCCGACACGTGGCCCATCCATGAGCAGGGATGGGCCCCTGGCGGCCGCTGGCCCTTCGCTTATTTTTCATGCCCCAAGCACCGGCGCGCCGCGCGGCCCATCCGACAGCTTGGATGGGCCCGCGGCGATCGCCGGTACATCTACCGCCACACTACCGCCTGCAGTAACCGAAGCGCCACGTGGTCCACCCGCTTGCCTGGATGGCCACGTGGCGGCCTCCGGACTGTCTACGGCACTCACCACCGGGCCGTCGCATGGCCCATCTGCCGTTCCGGGTGGCGTGGGAGCAGGCAGGCCTTGTCCTCCAGGCCTCGCTAGGCCTTGGATCAAACAGTGCGGCCCATCCATGCGCCCGGAGCCCCGCCCGCTAACGTACTTCCGGTGGGCGGGACTTCCGGTCGCGGCCGCACTCGGTCTTGTGACGCAGCCATGAGAGGAGCCAAACGGACGGCTCTCTCTGCATCCCTCTCCCCGGAAGGTAGGAGGGGGGTGCCGGCTGCGGGGGGGTGGGGGGCGTGCAGCGAAGGCCTCATGCGCTCGCGTGGGGATTATTTTGAAAATGACTTGGGGGGTGGAAGGGGGGCATTTGGGGGGATAGGGGGGGAGATGCGGGCATCACACAGCCCAGCGGTAGTGCGCGAGCCTGGGGAGCAATTGATGAATACAATGGGGGTTAGAGGGGAGACATTTGGGGGGACAAGGGGAGTAGGCACACATAGGGGTTATGCGTTTAGGGAAAGGGGTGAATTCACTGATTATTACACTATGAGCCCTGGGCAGTCAGGCCCACGGGACAGGGGTACATATTTGAATATGCAAGACAGGGAGGGTGCAGGTTTGCACCATTTAGGTGATTATGGCTCAGAGCCCCAAAATTGGGGAAGAATGGGGAGCATGCAGGATGGGGTTCAACATTTGCTGAAAGGGGGTCAGAGGGCTGAGGATAGGGAGCGCAGAGTGAATGATGGAGGTGTGAATGTGCCCTTGCCTCCCCAGTCAGCCGGTACTCCTCTCCTGTCTCTCTTCCCACAGGTACATTCGCAGCAGGCGGCGGTGCAGGGGACTGGACTGCCTTCATCTACCTCCATGGCAGCAGTAACTTCGGTGGCGCCACCGGCACAGTCAGCAGAAACGGGACAAGGAAGCACAGGAGCAGGTGAGCAATATCTTGCACCACAGACACAGGAGGAGGGGGAGTCTAGTTCATCAGAGTCAGGGTCTGACAGTGACACTGAGTTAGGGTTACACAAGAAAGGGGAGAAGCGTATGTACAGGATGCTAAGGACCCTAATGGCGGATAGGAATAAAGCGCGCAGCCAGGGCTCAGGGCCGCAAACAGAGCAAGGGGGTTGTGAGGAAACGGGCGCGGCAGGAGAGCAGGGGAGTACCCAAGGGGGTAATACGAGCACCTAAAAACCAAGACAATTAAGAAAATACACGGTAGGAAATACGTGAATATATTTGAGCTCTCGGCTGAGGCTCAAAAACAAAAAGAAATGGCGGAGGATGGAACGGGCCCCAAGAAGCTGAAGAGGCCAGACACTTACGAGGAGTGGGTGAGCTGCTTTAGGGTGCTGGGGTCTTGCTATTTGGCCAAATGGCCTACGCAAGGGGCAGATATCTTGAAATATCAAAGCACCATAGAAAGGATCTATAAATGCCATAAAGAGGGAATATGGAGGGATTATGATATTGCGTATCGCAGAAAGATGGCGGCTGATCCATCATTGTCGTTTGGATCCATTGAGTTACTACTATGGAACAAACTAGGGCCTGAGGTGCAGGCTTCACCTGCATGGTCATCGGGTAGTCAGCCCTTTCGGGCTGGCGCACGGGCACGGCGGAAAGGTTGGGAATGCTGGAAATTTCAAAAAAAGCAGTGCGACAGGGGGCAAAGTTGTTCCTTTCGGCACGTGTGCCGCTACTGCGGTGGCCAGCATCCAGGGATCGAATGCACTAGAAAGCGTGAGCAGGCAGGTGATCGCAGCGGGGGCAAGTTGCCGCCAGCTGGGAAGGGCAGCCACCCCGCTGAGGGTGGACGCCCTTGAAAGATGGCTGGCCATATATCCGGACCGGGGGGCGGCGCGGTTGCTGCAGTCCGGTCTGAGGGAGGGGTTTGTCATTCCCGTGGAGGGAGTGGTAACGGGATCCGTAATCCGGAGGAACTTGAAATCAGCAACGCAGTTCCCAGGGGTTGTTCGCGAGAAAATTATGAAGGAAGTTAGTTTGGGGTGGATGGCAGGCCCATTCAAGCATCCGCAGATGGAGGGACTAATTGTGTCCCCATTGGGTGTGGTGCCTAAGAAAGAAAGCGGGAAATTTCGCCTCATACAGCACCTTTCGTTCCCGAAAGGGGGATCGGTGAACGATGCCATCTCACCAGAGCTCAGTTCCGTGCAGTATCAATCATTTGAATCTGCAGTGGATATTGTTCGAGAGGCGGGGGTGGGCTCACTGATGGCGAAGCTGGATATTGAATCAGCATTTCGGCTACTGCCCATTAACCCCATTTCCTTTCGATTAATGGGCTGTTACTTCGAGGGCAACTATTATGTGGATAGGTGTCTCCCGATGGGTTGTTCTATTTCATGCGCCTACTTCGAAACCTTCAGCATGTTTCTACATTGGGCGCTGGCACGGTTTGCACGCTCAGAGCGGATCGCCCATTATTTGGATGATTTCTTGCTTGTGGGGGAACCAGGTTCCTCCCAGTGTCGGGAACTAATGCGGAGCATGACATCCCTAATGGAGGCGTTTGGGGTTCCGCTGGCATCCGATAAAACGAAGGGGCCCTGCACTCGCCTCACTTTCTTGGGAATTGAAATAGATTCCGTAGCTAAGCTGTGTAGGCTTCCGGCGGACAAGCTGAGCCGTCTGCTGGGCATGGTACGGTGCACCAGGGAGGCTAAGTCAGTGAGGGTGAAGGAGCTGCAGTCATTGCTTGGTCTCCTGAACTTTGCGGGACGGGTCATCCCGATGGGCCGCGTGTTCAATCGCAGGTTAGAGGCGGAACTGGGGGGTGGTAAGCCGCAGCGGTTGAAGATAGTGATCTCAGAAGGGATGCGCGAGGACTTGTGGGTTTGGGAGGAGTTCCTTACAAACTTCAACGGAGTCTGTATATGCAGAACACCCGCGGAGTCCAATCAATCCATGCATCTATTCACCGATGCAGCGGGCTCCGTGGGGTACGGAGCGATGCTTGGCGCCGAATGGAGTACGGAAGCATGGCCTACTTCGTGGTTTCAGGCGGGTCTGACAAGAAACCTGTGTTTCCTTGAGTTATTCCCGATTATAGTAGCCGTTGAATTATGGGCGCAGAGGCTAGCTAATCGAACGGTTATCTTTTGGTGCGACAATCAAAGTGTGGTTTCATCTATTAACCACTTGTCAGCTACCTCGACGCTCGTAGTCCTTAGGCAGCTGGTACTCAGATGTCTTCAGCATAACATCAAGTTTTCAGCTAAGCATGTGCCGGGGGTTAAGAATATCATGGCTGACGCGCTGTCTAGAGGGAAATGGGAGGTGTTCAGGAGGGTTGCCCCTTGTGCCTCATCTCACGGTTTGCCCTGCCCGTCTTATCTCTGGCAGCTGGCGTTCCATGGGAGTTCGTGTTCCCCTTAGTTAAGGCGTCATTGGCTCCGGCGACCTGGGCATCTTATGTGAGGCACTGGAACGAATGGCAGGAGTTCTGCGGGAGAAGGATGGTATCCTACTGCGACACTTCTCAGGTAACCCTATTAGAGTGGTTAAGGGACCTTCAGAGGAAGGGCGCCAGAAAATCGCTAGTGCAGGGTAAGCTAGCGGCACTATCTTTCTTTAGTAAGCTGTTTAAGGTATAGGATTTCACTGGTACTTTCCTCGTCAAGCAAAGTTTGCGAGGTTGGGGGAGAAAGGAGCCCCCTAGGGCAGACAAGAGGGAACCAATTACGGTGTCCCGGTTGGTGGATTTGATGCATGCACTGGAGGCTGTGTGCACAGGGCAATACGAAGTCGCGCTGTTTAAGGCGGCATTCGCGCTGGCATTTCACGGGGCGTTGCGAGTGAGCGAACTGGTGCCACCATCCAAAAAGTTTGGGTATTCAGGGGCAACATGTTAGATGGGCCAGAAATGCAGTTTTGTTGCTTATTCCAAGGTCCAAGACGACCAGGAAGGGAGAGGGGTATGGCTACACCTACCAAAGCTGGGAGACAACAGGATTTGTCCGGTCTCGCTTCTGACAACCTATGAGGATGTACGCCCTCAAGGGACAGGCCCGTATCTAATCCATCAGGATGGGTCGGTGCTTTCAAGATTCCAATTTCGTAGGGTATTGGCGATGGCAGCTGAGCGGGCCGGCCTGGACGCGTCATGCATAGCGCCGCATTCGTTTACTGTGGGCGCAGCGACCAGTGCGACAGCGTTAGGTTGGTCGGCAGATAGGATCAAAGCGCTGGGTCGATGGAGCTCGCAGCGATATAAAACATACGTGAGGCCTTCAAAGGCACCCGTAGATTGAGTGGAACGAAGGGATTAAGCCTTGGGGTGAGGACTTGGGATATTAGCCCAGGGCATGGGGATCATTGGGGTGATCAGCTGTTGATTTACATAGTTTAACGGAGTTTTGTGTTTTTTCAGGAAGGCGAACAGGGTGTTGTAAAATCTGGATTGTCGGCCATTCGTTCATACACTGGGCCTCCATACGAGCAGCAACACTCCCGGCTGGGAGCCGATTGGGCTTTCACCCCTCCCGGGCGTCTGTCAGGTGGCTCGGCCGAAGAGGGCTTTGTTGGCACGACATGCCCGCATTAATACAGGAGGCCTACAGAAGGTGGGGTCGTCCTGACGTGATAGTGATACATCTGGGGGGCAACGACCTAGGATCGATGCCTACCCTTGAGTTGATTCAGATAATGTGCGCTGACGTTAGGTGGTTGCACGCATGGTTGCCTGGGTTGAAAGTAGGATGGTCACAAGTGGTTCCCAGGTTACACTGGCAGCACATGGTCTGCCATAAGGCCGCATTCGGTGTAAGAAAGAAAGTAAACAGGGACGTAGGGAAGGTTATCAGAGAATTGGGAGGTTTTATAGTGAGGCACCCCGACATATCAGCAGGATGGGGTCCATCTAACAGACCAGGGGTTAGACAGGCTCATAGAGAATATTAGGAAAGGGTTAGTAGCTGCAGTTATGTAAGTCATAGGGTACTTAGTTACTGATTTAGTGGCGGCAAGAATCAGGGATGGTTGTTTCTTGTGGCGGGCGGTAGCGACCCAGGCGTCAGATAGAAAGCGGGGAGGAGTGACGGCCATTGCGGGAGGAGTGACGTAGCCAGGGGCGTGCCTGGGGAAAGCTTCTCCTGGTTTTGCGGTGGGCCGAACAGCTCGAGTAAATCCTTCTATCCGTTATGCGTTGTAGCCGGGCTCCGCTTTGTGTCAGCTGCCTGGGCCTGCTTCCCGCTTCATGTGAGTTAGGTAGTTAGTTTGTTTGCCGCTTAACGTTCTTTAAGTTGAGGTTATAACGTTTACATGTAACCATGTAAACGAGTTAGCAAGTTAGGTGAAACGCCCGGATGTTTCGTTAAATAAACATCCAGGGGTGCCTCGAATTAATAAATGACCCAAGGGTCTTTAAATCCCAATTTGTTGTTGTGACTTTATTTATTAGGTTAAGCACACAGTTAAGTGGGGGGACTGGGGGGTTTTCTTACAGGGTCGCACGACATTGCTCCTTTAATCCCTTAGGAAAGTGCAGGGCTGCAGAATAGCCAGAAACGGCTTAAGGGTTAAGGAAGCAGGGAGGAGTAGTGTATGTGGGTTGTGTGAGTGAGACTAGCAACAATGTTGCAGGCTAAGGGAGGGATCTTGACTTACCAATAAAAAGGGGCTTCTGGGAGTTTGAGGCCCTCTTTTTCTGTTCCTGGCCATCACAGATCTTCTCCCACCCCTCCCACCCTGACAGTGGCTTTTGGTTAAAGTTGTAGGTTAGGTCTCCTTGGCTCCGGGCAGAGTTAGTCGACTCAGAGTTCGTTGGTAAGTCCGGGGATTTAATTTTTCAGCTCCTTTCGGAAATCGTCTGGTGTTCGCCTGGCGAATCCGGAAGACCAATAAGGTTTGAGCGGTGTTGACACTCTAAGGGGCGGGCGGTAGCGACCCAGGCGTCAGATAGAAAGCGGGGAGGAGTGACGGCCATTGCGGGAGGAGTGACGTAGCCAGGCGCGTGCCTGGGGAAAGCTTCTCCTGGTTTTGCGGTGGGCCGAACAGCTCGAGTAAATCCTTCTATCCGTTATGCGTTGTAGCCGGGCTCCGCTTTGTGTCAGCTGCCTGGGCCTGCTTCCCGCTTCATGTGAGTTAGGTAGTTAGTTTGTTTGCCGCTTAACGTTCTTTAAGTTGAGGTTATAACGTTTACATGTAACCATGTAAACGAGTTAGCAAGTTAGGTAAAACGCCCGGATGTTTCGTTAAATAAACATCCAGGGGTGCCTCGAATTAATAAATGACCCAAGGGTCTTTAAATCCCAATTTGTTGTTGTGTCTTTATTTATTAGGGTCGCACGACATTGCTCCTTTAATCCCTTAAGGAGAAAAACTCCCAGATAAACCAAAATTTGTTTATAAAAAAGCAAATAATCTAAAAAGCAAACTTGCACCAACTTTTAAACATAAAAATAATAATACTATAAGAGGGATCTTAGGCGACAAACTACAAGAGTTTTACCCATGCATATCATGCAAAGCATGTAAACATTCAATTAAAACAAAAAGCTTTAAATCAAACATAACAAAGAAAGAATATAAAATTAAGGAAACCATCAGGTGTATGGACACGAATGTTATCTATCTTATTACATGCAAAAAAATGTGAAAAACAGTATGTAGGAGAGACAGAGAGAACACTAAGGGAAAGAATTAGGGAACATCTAAACTCCATAGAAAATTCGGAAAAGGAACGCAATAAAGATCTACCTGTCGCGAAACATTTCAGGATGTGTTGCAATAACAATTTGAAATATTTTAACTTCACAGCGATAACTAAATTAAAAGAAAAAAAGAGGGGTGGTAATTTATCCTATGCACTCCTGCAAAAAGAAGCCAAATGGATATTTGAATTACAAACCCTAAAGCCTAAAGGGTTAAATTTAGATTTTAACTTGAACTGCTTCTTAAAAACCTAAATAAAATCAAAATAAATTTAAAATAATATCAAAATTTAGTACCTTCTATAAAAATAGAAGCTGTAAATACTAGAGAAAAGTTATATACAAATCAGTATAAACTGTATTATATTAGTGAAATTATCCCAATCCTTTTAAAAAAAAAAAAAAAAATCAAATTTTATCATATATTTTTTTCACCACCTTTTTTCCACAAATTTAGACCATTGTGTAGCATTTAGTCCTTACTAAGGACATCTCTGAATTCCAACCTTAATATCTCTACAATTGAGATTAGTTTTTCAAAAATAAACTTTTTTTTATCTTCTTAGATCTTTTATCAACGTTTGTTGAAAATATAACTTATAATCTTATATAATCAATCAAATTTTAGTTCGCAGAGAAATACTTGTTTATGATTAATTCCAACCTTAATATCTCTAAAATAAAGTATAGTTTTACAAAATTAAGTTTTTTTTTATCATCTTAATTCTTTTATCAACGTTTGTTGAAAATATCTCTTATAATCTTATACAATCATTCAATTTTAGATTTCAGAGAAATACATGTTTATGACTAATTATTAGAACTTACCAAATAAACAATATCTGAATATACATAAATTCAAGAGATATAATGTTTACAAATGTTTAACAAATATTTCTGAGCCAATTAGAAACACATTGGCTGAAATTCTTAACCAATAGAAATGGAAGGAGGGCTATTTAAAGCCATAGGATTCAAAGGAGATCAAGCTTGACAAAGGCTGAAGTAATTTCAGCGGAAACGCGTTGCGGATCTCCTATTGTGCATCAAGAGGAAGAAAGGAAAGGATCAGCTGTAGAGCCGGCACCCCACAGCTCAAACCAGACACTCCCATACCACTAAGCCAATCAGCGCCCTAACCGGTATAGGCGCGAACTGAGCAAGAGACAGAAGTGTTTGTAGCTGGGGTTCACAGCGCGGCTTCAAGATCAGCAAAAACAGTTACATTGCTCGTCTTATTCTGGAGGCATTTACTTCTACAAGGTGACATCGGACAAAGAAGACAGCTCATTCCATTTGACAAAAAAATTTTTTGAAGGGGGGGGGGGGCTGGCTACGGGTTAGCCCCCCTGAAAAAGATTGTTAATATTTCATATTTTAGAGAAGATCTAACGAAAAAAACAGTTGATCTAACCTGATCTATCAAAGATCTAACAAATGGAATGATAATTTGTTAAAATTTTTAATATGGGGGGGGGCTAACCCGGGTGAGGTCGTTGCATTTCGTCCTTAGACGATAAAGGACCAGCAAAATTCTGACTAAATACAATGTCCTAACGGCGTTAAAGGGTTAAACGGAGTGCCCAGAGGAGACTTACCAAGTCACAAATCATATGTAAAGCAACAAGTCCTCCAGCACTTCCAATAATAAAAGACCTTTATTAATATTACAACATGAGTCAACAAATATCTGAAACGTTTCGGGCCTAGCTCAGCCCTTCCTCATGCATACTTTCAGGATGTGTAACATCATATAAACCAGGATGCTTTGTGATGTCCTGCTATACAGATGCCGAATTGTTAATAATTGACTTTGTTCTTGATGCAAAAGTATTCTTCCTATGCTAATTATATGCTTGAGTGGGGATAAGGCAGCCGATGAAGAGTATGATGATTTAACCTGCATTACATCAATATAACCAGACAAAAAGAAAATCAAATTCATTTCAATCCCGAATTACAAATTTTTAAACCACAATTGAAATCACTAAAGTCAGACTCAATTTAAATCATGGTTTTCTACATAAAGGTTTAATTTTTAGAATAAGCTTTCAGATTTTTTTTTCCAGTTGTATTATGAAATTATTGGGAGGTGAATTATCTCTAGTTTAATAAGTCAATTGTTCATATTTGATCAACTTTTCAGCAAAGAAACATAATAATTATCTTAATAGCAATTAAAATAAATATAATAATAAAGTTTAAAATAATTATGTTTCTTTTTTACTGCTTGCCCCTCCCTTCTTACACTTAGGTCCTTGTGCAGATCTGTCCCAATCCAAAGAAAATTCTATTCATTGTGCTTCTTGAAATTTAGTAAGGGGTTGATTCTATTTACCTAGAATTGCAGAGGAACTATGGGATTAAAGGGACTCTAAAGTCAAAATTAAACTTTTGTGATTCAGATAGAACATGCCATTTTAAACTGCTTTACATTGTACTCAGGGTCGGCTCTAAGGGGGGGTATTGGGGGGAAATACCCCCCCCCCAAATGGAATGCTGTGCCCCCCAGGGCAGTAGTGATTTTTAAAAAAAAAATTTTTTTTTTTACATTTTAAAAGTGACCGAACGTCCAGGGTCCCAAATGTCGCATCAACCATTTGCAGCCACTGGACTCTGGAGATCCGCCACTGGAGGGCCCAGCTAATCTCTTTACTCTCCTCTATTTACAACCAGATAACAAATAAAGTTGCATTTCCCTGCTGGTGCTCTCACAGTTAACCTAGGGCTTGCAATGCCCCTCCTCCTGCTAGCCCACTTACTACAGAGCTGAAGTGAGATGATGACATCATCAGACCTCTGCAGGAAGTGCTGGGAGAAGCTAACAGTCAGTGAGAGGGAAGGCAGAAGTAATTTGTGAAAACACAGCCGTATAACCAATGTGTGTGAGAGAGTAGTATCCCTTCCCTATTGTGCTTTATATCCTGGCAGCCACAGATAAAGGAGCAAATTGGGAATTCCTTGGTTTCCCCACTGCAGGTCACACAAAACATGTGTGCATTGTGCCTGCTTTATCTGCAGTGATCAGTGTAAAATGTGTGTCAGATTATAGGTGCTCACATACACACACTTCACATGTAGCTGTTGGACAATGAGTGAAATAGCCTTATGTTTATTATTTACATGTTTCAAAACATCTCCTATTTGTCCCCAAGGTTGTTTTATTATATATATATACACACACACATACATACATACACACAATACACACACTGTGTGTATATATATATATATATATATTTTTGTGTGTGTGTGTGTATATACATATATACCATGTGTGTGTATATATATATATATATATATATATATATATATACTGTGTGTGTGTATGTGTATATATATATATATATAATTTGTGTGTATATACATACTGTACATACTGTGTGTGTGCTGGTAAATATCATTAATAATATCTGTACAAGTAATGTACTGCTTGGCACTCAAACGTATTGTCACGTAAAAGCTGATTTGATCATTAGTAGGGTGATTGGTAGAACTATACATGCAAACAGTGTCCACTGGCTGTGTCATATGTGGGAGACATTCCTGAGATATGACAAATGTAACCCCTGCACTGCCATAAATCTGGTAAATGTAACTGCTGCGGCACTGCCAGACATCTTATAAATGTAACCCCTATACTCCTTGAGATATGACACATGTAACCGCTGCACTTCCAGAAATATAAACAAATCTAACTCCTGCACAGCCAGATATCTGATAAATGTAACCCCTGGACTGCCACAGTAGGTCTGCTCTTATTTTGACTCTCATACATGCTTTTTATATGCGTGCCCCCTCGTGAAAAAAAAAATGCCCCCCCCCATTTCATTAGTTCTGGAGCCGACCCTGATTGTACTTCTATTATCTAATTTGTTCTCTTTGAATCCTTATTTCAAAAGCATAACTAGGTAGGCTCAAGAGCAGTAATGCACTACTGGGAGCTTGCTGCTAATTGGTGGCTGCACTTATGTGCATCTTGTTATTGACTGATGCAATATGTCCAGCTAGCTCCCAATAGTGCTTTGCTGCTCCTTCAACAAATTATTCCAAGAGAATTAATCAAATTTGATAATAGGAGTAATTGTCTAAAATTGTATGCTGAGATCTGAGATGAGGAGGCAGTGTGCAGAAGCTTAGATACAAGGTAATTGCAGAGGTAAAAAAAATATATATTTTTTTAAGTGTTGGTTATGCAAAACTGGGGAATGGTAAATAAAGGGATTATCTATCTTTTTAAACAATAACATTTTTAAACCATTTGAATCTGTGAATGAAAACTGTGAGCTGTCCCTTTAAGGCTGAGTGTTTTTGTGCCTGATGTTTGTTTGTCCTTGTAAGCCTGCGTGTATTGTGTGTGTGTGTGTGTGCAAGCCCATTTAAGACTGTGTCCGCATGGTGTGAGCTGTTCCTTTAAGGTTGTGTGACTCTGCGTGCAACTGTACCCTGAAGACACTGTACATATGGTGTGAGCTTTCCCTTTAAGACTGCATGCACCACCTGTCTTTGTGCATGGTGTGATCTGTCCCTTTAATACTGTATTTAGAGTGCTTTAAGGCTGTATGTATTGTGTGAGTGCATCTGTCCCTTTAAGACTGTTTGTTGTCTGTGTGTGGCGTAATCTATTCCTTTAAGGCATGTACCATTTAAATTGTGTGCAGTTGTCCCTTTAAAGGCTACCTGTGTACCTGTTTCTTTAAGATGGTGTCCTTTTAAAGCTCTGTTAGCTTAGGTGCTTCATGGGTCCCAGTAGCTAACAGCGCCAAATGTGTACTTTGTGACAGGGGTAGTATCATAAAAGGCTTTTGTCAAAGAGAGTGATTTTTGTTCATGCTGCAGTAAGGTGTCCTGTACCTTTTAAGGAGGCATAAAAGATTAATAAGGCCTTAAAGGGACATGGATGTTGAAATTTTTCTTTAATGATTCAATTTTAGACAACTGTCCAGTTTACTCTATTATTTAATTTGCTTCATTCTCTTGGTATCCTTTGTTGAAGCAGCAGCAATGCATTACTAGGAGCATTGGAAAGCCAATAACATGAGACATATATGTGCAGCCAACAATCAGCATCTCCTGAGTCTACCTAGGTATCCCTGTCAATAAAAGAATTCAAGAGAACAAAACAGTTTAGATAATAGAAGTAAATTAGAAAGTTTCAAATTGCATGCTCTATCTGAATAATGAAAGAAAATGTTTGAGTTTTATGTCCCTTTAATGCCTGAGGAAGAGTCCAGGGGAGAGGAGCCTGGTACTAGTGTGAAGGATACACAGACTTGTGTTTGCCTCTCAGACTGTGTATGGTATCAGCTGTTCTTTTAAGACTGTGTGCTTTGGGTATTTGTGCTCCTTTACATTAAGATTGTGTGCGTGTGGTGTAAATTGTCTTTTTAAAGGGACCCTAAAAACCTTCTGTTCCCATGTAATTATCATTTATTTTTACCATTTATGTTTAGATTTTAATAAAAGATCCTGTAGGGAATGCTTCATTTGTCTTGTTTAGGAGTAGGGAGAGGTCAGCTATAGTGTAGTGTTCTGTTCTGTGCAAACCATGGATAATAATGATCATATGGCTGCCTGATCATTATTATCCATGGTGTGCACAGAACACTACACTATAGCTGACCTCTCCCTACTCCTAAACAAGAGAAATGAAGCATTCCCTACAGTATCTTTTATAATCTTCCTAATACCTGCTAATTAGACAAGCCACTGATGCTATAACATGAGGAGCACAGAGAGCTGAGCTGCTGGTCAAAGCCACAAATCAGGAGAAGATTTGCAAAGGGTCCGATCTAAACAAACTCTGGCCTAGATTTGGAGTTCGGCGGTAAAAGGGCTGTTAACGCTCCGCGGGCTTTTTTCTGGCCGCACCATAAAATTAACTCTGGTATCGAGAGTTCAAACAAATGCTGCGTTAGGCTCCAAAAAAGGAGCGTAGAGCATTTTTACCGCAAATACAACTCTCGATACCAGAGTTGCTTACGGACGCGGCCGGCCTCAAAAACGTGCTCGTGCACGATTCCCCCATAGGAAACAATGGGGCTGTTTGAGCTGAAAAAAAACCTAACACCTGCAAAAAAGCAGCGTTCAGCTCCTAACGCAGCCCCATTGTTTCCTATGGGGAAACACTTCCTACGTCTGCACCTAACACTCTAACATGTACCCCGAGTCTAAACGCCCCTAACCTTACACTTATTAACCCCTAATCTGCCGCCCCCGCTATCGCTGAACCCTGCATATTATTTTTAACCCCTAATCTGCCGCTCCGTAAACCGCCGCAACCTACGTTATCCCTATGTACCCCTAATCTGCTGCCCTAACACCGCCGACCCCTATATTATATTTATTAACCCCTAACCTGCCCCCCACAACGTCGCCGACACCTGCCTACACTTATTAACCCCTAATCTGCCGAGCGGACCTGAGCGCTACTATAATAAAGTTATTAACCCCTAATCCGCCTCACTAACCCTATCATAAATAGTATTAACCCCTAATCTGCCCTCCCTAACATCGCCGACACCTAACTTCAATTATTAACCCCTAATCTTCCGATCGGAGCTCACCGCTATTCTAATAAATGGATTAACCCCTAAAGCTAAGTCTAACCCTAACACTAACACCCCCCTAAGTTAAATATAATATTTATCTAACGAAATAAATTAACTCTTATTAAATAACTTATTTCTATTTAAAGCTAAATACTTACCTGTAAAATAAATCCTAATATAGCTACAATATAAATTATAATTATATTATAGCTATTTTAGGATTAATATTTATTTTACAGGTAACTTTGTATTTATTTTAACCAGGTACAATAGCTATTAAATAGTTAAGAACTATTTAATAGTTACCTAGTTAAAATAATAACAAATTTACCTGTAAAATAAATCCTAACCTAAGTTATAATTAAACCTAACACTACCCTATCAATAAAATAATTAAATAAACTACCTACAATTACCTACAATTAACCTAACACTACACTATCAATAAATTAATTAAACACAATTCCTACAAATAAATACAATTAAATAAACTAGCTAAAGTACAAAAAATAAAAAAGAACTAAGTTACAGAAAATAAAAAAATATTTACAAACATAAGAAAAATATTACAACAATTTTAAACTAATTACACCTACTCTAAGCCCCCTAATAAAATAACAAAGCCCCCCAAAATAAAAAATTCCCTACCCTATTCTAAATTAAAAAAGTTACAAGCTCTTTTACCTTACCAGCCCTGAACAGGGCCCTTTGCGGGGCATGCCCCAAGAATTTCAGCTCTTTTGCCTGTAAAAAAAAACATACAATACCCCCCCCCCAACATTACAACCCACCACCCACATACCCCTAATCTAACCCAAACCCCCCTTAAATAAACCTAACACTAAGCCCCTGAAGATCTTCCTACCTTGTCTTCACCATCCAGGTATCACCGATCCGTCCTGGCTCCAAGATCTTCATCCAACCCAAGCGGGGGTTGGCGATCCATAATCCGGTCCAGAAGAGGCTCCAAAGTCTTCCTCCTATCCGGCAAGAAGAGGACATCCGGACCTGCAAACATCTTCTCCAAGCGGCATCTTCGATCTTCTTCCATCCGGAGCGAAGCGGCAGGATCCTGAAGACATCCAGCGCGGAACATCCATCCGGACCGACGACTGAACGACGAATGACTGTTCCTTTAAGGGACGTCATCCAAGATGGCGTCCCTCGAATTCCGATTGGCTGATAGGATTCTATCAGCCAATCGGAATTAAGGTAGGAATTTTCTGATTGGCTGATGGAATCAGCCAATCAGAATCTAGTTCAATCCGATTGGCCGATCCAATCAGCCAATCAGATTGAGCTCGCATTCTATTGGCTGATCGGAACAGCCAATAGAATGCAAGCTCAATCTGATTGGCTGATTGGATCAGCCAATCGGATTGAACTTGATTCTGATTGGCTGATTCCATCAGCCAATCAGAAAATTCCTACCTTAATTCCGATTGGCTGATAGAATCCTATCAGCCAATCGGAATTCGAGGGACGCCATCTTGGATGACGTCCCTTAAAGGAACAGTCATTCGTCGTTCAGTCGTCGGTCCGGATGGATGTTCCGCGCTGGATGTCTTCAGGATCCTGCCGCTTCGCTCCGGATGGAAGAAGATCGAAGATGCCGCTTGGAGAAGATGTTTGCCGGTCCGGATGTCCTCTTCTTGCCGGATAGGAGGAAGACTTTGGAGCCTCTTCTGGACCGGATTATGGATCGCCAACCCCCGCTTGGGTTGGATGAAGATCTTGGAGCCAGGACGGATCGGTGATACCTGGATGGTGAAGACAAGGTAGGAAGATCTTCAGGGGCTTAGTGTTAGGTTTATTTAAGGGGGGTTTGGGTTAGATTAGGGGTATGTGGGTGGTGGGTTGTAATGTTGGGGGGGGGGTATTGTATGTTTTTTTTTACAGGCAAAAGAGCTGAAATTCTTGGGGCATGCCCCGCAAAGGGCCCTGTTCAGGGCTGGTAAGGTAAAAGAGCTTGTAACTTTTTAAATTTAGAATAGGGTAGGGAATTTTTTATTTTGGGGGGCTTTGTTATTTTATTAGGGGGCTTAGAGTAGGTGTAATTAGTTTAAAATTGTTGTAATATTTTTCTTATGTTTGTAAATATTTTTTTATTTTCTGTAACTTAGTTCTTTTTTATTTTTTGTACTTTAGCTAGTTTATTTAATTGTATTTATTTGTAGGAATTGTGTTTAATTAATTTATTGATAGTGTAGTGTTAGGTTAATTGTAGGTAATTGTAGGTAGTTTATTTAATTATTTTATTGATAGGGTAGTGTTAGGTTTAATTATAACTTAGGTTAGGATTTATTTTACAGGTAAATTTGTTATTATTTTAACTAGGTAACTATTATATAGTTCTTAACTATTTAATAGCTATTGTACCTGGTTAAAATAATTACAAAGTTGCCTGTAAAATAAATATTAATCCTAAAATAGCTATAATATAATTATAATTTATATTGTAGCTATATTAGGATTTATTTTACAGGTAAGTATTTAGCTTTAAATAGGAATAAGTTATTTAATAAGAGTTAATTTATTTCGTTAGATAAAAATTATATTTAACTTAGGGGGGTGTTAGTGTTAGGGTTAGACTTAGCTTTAGGGGTTAATACATTTATTAGAATAGCGGTGAGCTCCGGTCGGCAGATTAGGGGTTAATAATTGAAGTTAGGTGTCGGCGATGTTAGGGAGGGCAGATTAGGGGTTAATACTATTTATGATAGGGTTAGTGAGGCGGATTAGGGGTTAATACATTTATTATAGTAGCGCTCAGGTCCGCTCGGCAGATTAGGGGTTAATAAGTGTAGGCAGGTGTCGGCGACGTTGAGGGGGGCAGATTAGGGGTTAATAAATATAATATAGGGGTCGGCGATGTTAGGGGCAGCAGATTAGGGGTACATAGGGATAACGTAGGTGGCGGCGATTTGCGGTCGGAAGATTAGGGGTCAATTATTTTAAGTAGCTGGCGGCGACGTTGTGGGGGGCAAGTTAGGGTTTAATAAATGTAATACAGGGGTCGGCGGGGTTAGGGGCAGCAGATTAGGGGTACATAAATATAACGTAGGTGGCGGTCGGCAGATTAGGGGTTAAAAATTTTAATCGAGTGGCGGCGGTGTGGGGGGACCTCGGTTTAGGGGTACATAGGTAGTTTATGGGTGTTAGTGTACTTTAGGGTACAGTAGTTAAGAGCTTTATGAACCGGCGTTAGCCAGAAAGCTCTTAACTCCTGCTATTTTCAGGCGGCTGGAATCTTGTCGTTAGAGCTCTAACGCTCACTTCAGAAACGACTCTAAATACCAGCGTTAGAAAGATCCCATTGAAAATATAGGCTACGCAAATGGCGTAGGGGGATCTGCGGTATGGAAAAGTCGCGGCTGTAAAGTGAGCGTTAGACCCTTTAATCACTGACTCCAAATACCAGCGGGCGGCCAAAACCAGCGTTAGGAGCCTCTAACGCTGGTTTTGACGGCTACCGCCGAACTCCAAATCTAGGCCTCTGAAAGGTATAGGAAAGAAGAAAAAAAATGTATGGCTTGAGCGGGACCCCGGGAGCTTGGAGAGAAAGGAGAGGGGTAGAAGGGTGACACAGCTTAGTGTTGAAGATACCAGAATAAATTTGAGACAGCAGCCGCCTCGCTGAGCTGGAACAGTGTGTTGGGCGATCCCTACCCATCCCTCTTTCCCTCACACCACAAGAATGAATTTTACATTATGAACAGAGTAAAAAAAGAATGATTAGCTTACAAGTGTATTAGCTATAGCTATATAGCAAACACTAGCTGATGCCGGTTTAAAAGATATTCTTGAGGAAAAAAATAAAGATAATAACTGCAAACTTTATAGCAGCAGTAGTTTTTTAGTTATGCTGTGAGCGCGATGTCTACATTCCTGTGCGCTCACAATAATAAGCACAGACTTCCGGTTTTGTCCACTCACAGCCATGTCTGCACGGATTCGGCATGGAGCGCTCAGAAAGCACAAGTAAATGTAAAAAAAACACAAATTGGAACACCTATAATAAAAAAAAAGGGATTTGCATTTTAAAAACTAAAAAAACTTTATGAATAAAAAAAAACACAAAATCCTAAGGACAAGTGTTTAAAGTCCCTTTAAAGGCTGAGTGAGTTGTGTGCATGAGTGTACGTGTCTGACCCTTTAGGCTGAGTGCATTGCTTTGAGAGAGTGCAAGGTTGTGTGTGTGCACATACGGTGATCTGTCCCTTTCTAAAGGTTGTGTGCATTGTGTGTATGCCTACCCCTTTAAGACTGAGTGTTCCTTTGGTGGTTGTGCGCCTGTACTATTAAGATTGCATGTGTGTGACCCCTTTAAATCTGTGTTGTGTCTGCCGGTTCCTTTAAAGGCTGTGTGTGTTGTGTGTCTGCACCTATCCCTTTAAGACTGATTGTTGCTTGGGTGCACCTTTACCATTAAGATTGCATGCATGTGGTTTGTTATCCCTATAAGTCTGTGTGTGTTTTGCCTGTCCCTTTAAAGGCTGTATGCATTATTTGTGTATGCCTACCCCTTTAAGACTGAGTGTTCTTTGGGTGGTTGTGCGCCTATACCATTAAGATTGCATGCGTGTGGTGTGTTGCCCCTTTAAGTCTGTGTGTGTTGTGTATGTGTGTGTCCCCCTTTAAAGGCTGCGCGCATTGTGTGTGTGCCTGTCCCTTTAAGACTGAGTGTTCCTTGGGTGCTTGTGCGTCTGTACCATTAAGATTGCATGCATGTGGTTTGTTGTCCCTTTAAGTCTGTGTGCGTTGTGTGTGCTTGTCCCTTTAAAAGCTGTGTATGCATACCCCTTTAAGACCGAGTGTTTCTTGGGTGGTTATGTGCCTGTACTATTTAGATTGCATATGTGTGGTGTGCTGTCCCTTTAAGTCTGTGTGCATTGTGTGTGTGCTTGTCCCTTTAAAAGCTGTGTGCATTGTGTGTCTGTGCCTATCCCTTTAAGACTAAGTGTTCCGTGGGTGCTTGTAAACCTGTACCATTAAGATTGCATGTGTGTGGTGTGTTGCCTCTTTTTAAGTATGTGTACGTTGTGTGTGTGTGCATGTTCCTTTTAAAGGCTGTGTGCATTGTGTGTCTGCGCCTATCCCTTTAAGACTGAGTCTTCCTTGGGTGCTTGTGCACCTGTGCCATTAAGATTGCATGTGTGGTGTGTTGCCCCTTTAAGTCTGTGTGTATTGTGTGAGTGCCTGTCCCTTTAAAGGGTGTGTGCATTGTGTTGCATCTATCCTTTTAAGTCGGAGTGTTCCTTGGTTGGTTGTTTGCCTGTGCCATTAAAATTGCATGTGTGTGGTGTGTTGCCCCTTTAAGTCTGTATGTGTTGTGTGTGTGTGTGTGTGCCTGTCCCTTTAAAGGCTGTGTGCAAAATGTGTGTGCGCCTATCCCTTTAAGACTAAGTGTTTCTTGTGTGCCTGCACCATAATTGCATGCATGTGGTGTGCTGTCCCCTTAAAGGTACATGAAACTCACAATTTTTCTTTCATGATTAAGAAAGAGCATGCAATTTTAAACAATTTTCAAATTTACTTCCATTATCTTATATTCTTCATTCTTTTGATATCCTTTGTTCAAAAGCATATCTAAATAGGCTCAGTAGCTGCTGATTTGCTCACCCATGTGCATTGATATTTATTCAACAAAGGATATCTGAAGAATGAAGCAAATTAAATAATAGAAATAAATTGGAATGTTGTTTAAAATTGTATTCTCTATCTGAAACATGTAAGAAAAAAAAGTTTCATGTCCCTTTAAGTCTGTGTGCATTGTGTGTGCCTGTCCCTTTAAGACTTAGAGTGTGCAAGGTTCACATACTGTGATCTGTCCCTTTAAGACTGTGTGTGTGACATGAGTTGTCTATTTAAAGGCTGTGTGTGCATGTCCCTTTAAGACTGTTCCCTTTTGCTTTTGGAGATATAACCAGTCCTGCATTATTGTTGGTCACCCCATACCAATTTTTAAAGTTAAATATTGCTGTATATCCAAGAAAATAACTTACATTTAATTAAATGTTGTTAAATCTGCTAGAAAAAAAAAACATAATACAAATGAACAGTTTAGTCAGAAATTCACTTTCTCATCATGTAGTGTTATACAAATAAAGCATGTTTAAAAAAAAAACAAAAAAAAAACAAGAAAACAAAAACAAAAACCTTTATTCTGATTGGTTGCTGTATGCCACATGATCATAAAGCCATGAGGTTGCTTCTGGAAGGCTGAAATTGCGCCAAAAAAAATGTGAGATGTTTGTGCTGTTTAGCTAGCAGGTGAGATTTGCTTTACTTTGTTGTGTTAAATATGTGATTTATATCTTATATTCAGCAGTGATATTTATATCATGTGTTTGCCTGCAGATGAGTGTGTATATGAGACAATAATTATTGTCTGCTTATTATGCTTTTAATGTGACCTAGTAAACTGTTTAGCTGCAATGCAGAAACATATAAATGCACTATCTTCATTACGTGTGCTTTCTCCATTAATACTGTAAGCATTTTGCTGTTAAACTTTTACAAAAGATTTCTTGATGATCTAAACGTTTAGTTGTGTAGCATTGATTTGATCTATAGCTCAGATTACAAATAAGAGACAGTAGTACTCTTGATTTCAGTGGATAAAAAGGTTCCTAAGTAAATGAGTTACAGCTCTGCAGTGTAAAAAACAAACTGCTTTGTACTGAATGAAGGAATGTGTTGTTTGTTTGTAAGCACATAATTAGGCTAGGAAGGAACTGAAACTTTTGCAATGGCAGATTATTTTTTTAGTGTAAGAGATCAGTCTGTAAATGTCTCTAGAAGTATCCAATAGAAACAGCCAACATTTTAAATAAATGGGTGTATTACTTGCACAAGGAAGGTTTTTTAAAAAAGGAAACAACTTGCCTGCTAGTATATTACTCTTTAAATTCAGTGGGTTTTGTGTTGTTTGAGCATGTTTGGTATACAGTATTGTGTAAATGCTTCTGTTTAAATGCATTTATGCACATTTCTGTTTTTACCTTTCTATTTAAAGGGACAGTATACAGGAAAATAGTTTTTTGCTTAATGTATTTCCAATGACTTGTTATACCAGTTGCAGAGTATATAAAGTGTATGGGGAATTGCATTTTCAGGTTTATTTATAAGATATTAAATTTCTGGTTTTAAACTTGGTTGACCTTGCAGGTACAATTTATCTCATTATTTTACCAGTTTGTGTACACACATTTGCTTCCTTATCTTGTCTGTTTGTAAACCAAACTCCAATACTTACAATGGAAAAGTATTTTATTTAGTTATCTCTTCTACCCACCAGGAGTGTCATTTCTTCTGGCTGTGTTTACATAGTTTGTCAATTACTTGGACTTAAAGGGACAGTCTAGTCAGATTTAAACTTTCATGATTCAGATAGTGCATGCAATTTTAAACAACTTTACAATTTGCTTTGTTGTTTTTGTATTCTTAGTGTAAAGCTAACCTAGGTAGGCTCATAAGCCCGTGTAGGCCGCCTCTTATCTGAATGTATTTGACAGTTTTTACTGCTAGTGGGCTTTAGTTCATGTGTTTCATATAAATAACATTGTGCACGTGGCTGTGGATTTATTTAAGAGTAAGCACATTTATTGCCTGACATGCAAGTCTGTCAAAAGGTCTGAGATAAGGAGGCAGTCTTCAGAAGCATTGATACAAGTTAATCAGAGGTAAAAAGTATCTTTCTATAACAGCGTTTGTTATGCAAAACTAGGATAATAAAGGGATTATGTCAAATA
Organism: Bombina bombina; assembly: GCF_027579735.1. Lineage (NCBI taxonomy): Eukaryota > Metazoa > Chordata > Amphibia > Anura > Bombinatoridae > Bombina > Bombina bombina. The sequence goes on from NC_069500.1 coordinate 843,878,679, forward strand.
TATTTTAATAACACATTACAAGTTAATTGCTTTTATTTTGATTAAGCAACTACAAGTATATGAAATCATTAAAGGGACAGTATACACCAATTTTCATTTAAAGGGACACTGAACCCAAATTTTTTTCTTTCGTGATTCAGATAGAGCATGCAATTTTAAGCAACTTTCTAATTTACCCCTATTATCAAATTTTCCTTATTCTCTTGGTATCTTTATTTGAAATGCAAGAATGTAAGTTTAGATGCGGCCCATTTTTGGTGAACAACCTGGGTTGTCCTTGCTGATTGCTGGATAAATTCATCCACCAATAAAAAAGTGCTATCCAGAGTTCTGAACGAAAAAAAAAAGCTTAGATGCCTTCTTTTTCAAATAAAGATAGCAAGAGAACGAAGAAACATTAATAGTAGTAAATTAGAAAGTTGCTTAAAATTGCATGCTCTATCTGAATCGCAAAATAAAAAAATTGGGTTCAGTGTCCCTTTAACTGCATGTAATAGACACTACTATAAAGAATAAGATACAGATACTGATCTAAAAATCCAGTATAAAACCTTTTACAAACGTACTTGGGAGCTCCCAGTTTAGCACTGTTGATGAGGTAGTCTGGGGCACTCGCTGTAAGGGGCTTGGTAAACAAAACAGACACTTTTCTTCATTTAAAATATAGCTGTTATAGTTCTGCTGGTCTCATAATAGAAAATGAACACCCACTGCATGCAGATCTGCTCAAATTGAACTGCATACACGGAGGATGCTTTGTGGTTGCCTTGGAGATGTCAGCTTGCAGAGAAGGCTGATTGGTTGCCGGTGCACCATCATTCTCAAACACTGCTCAGTTTCTGTGCGCGGATGAATAAGCCAGGCAGTCTGCATGAGCAGATGTACACAGAGGTCGTATGACTGCCCTGCTTATTGGTCTTTGAAAGTTGATTTCACAGGGCACTGGGAAGCTTATAAATTTAACCCCTTAAGGACCAGCGACGTACCCTGTATGTCGCTGGCCTTTTTTTGGGACTTGATTGTTTTATAGCACGGTCTTGCCACCAGCGTTGAGACTGCTCTATTCCACAAAGCCTGCTGGAGGGAGTGCATTAATAGTGTGTTCTTGCTAGACTTGTGCTATTATGTCCTGAAAAAACCCTTAACGACCAGTGACATACAGGGTACATTGTGGTCATTAAGGGGTTAAAATGCACAAACAATATTAATGGATTTTAATTATAAAAATGTAAATGTCAAGTAATATATATATATATATTTTTTTTTTTAAATGGTTTTTGTTCCCAAAATGACTGTCCTTTTAAGTCCAAAAACTTTCAGTATAGGTTGGGATACCACAGGCTAAATCGGGTATTTCAAATGCCAAAATAAGGGTAAACTAGCTACTTGTTAACAATGCAATGCACTCCAGCAGGTAAAATGGATGTATACATACATACCTCAACAAACCCAGGGAGCCACTGGATCCTAGAATTTTACCCGTGGCTCTGTCTTTTTGGGTTATTCTCCATATATCTATATATAGCTACCACTGGCTCCTAAATATTCTTACTGGCTCCTAATTTTTAAACAGATTTGTCGAGCAGTGTGTGTGTGTATGTGTGTATATGTATATATGTCTGTATATATGTATATGTATATATGTCTGTATATATATATGTATATACACACTCAGGCTAATTAATGGTTTCTCAAATTATTATAATAAATCCCTTTGTATACTGTTGCCATAGCCTGACTACCTCTGCTAGGTTACTTCTCTGGAATGTATTAAGTCTATTTTGTTTCTTCTAGCTGGCTTGTTTGGAATATCTGTCCAGCTCAAGAATGGCTCCAGTGGTTAGAAACAGGTGTTGGATGGCAGAATGTTTTTATGGAAACTTCAAGCATATGACAGCTTAATTTTCTTCCACAAGGCTGTGAGACCAGTTTGCAGGTAAGTACAGGTTATTAATATGTAGGTGTCACATGGTCACTGGCAGATGTTATAGTGAGCTCTCTGCACATGGTGGCAGCTGTAGTTACGGACACTAAGAGCAGTCCGCACCTGCTCCTGGTGCCCGTGGCTACAGCTGTAAGGCTATGGTGGGGTGTAAACTGTTTCTGAAGCCTCTGGACATGTGACTAGTCTAAAATTTATTTCTACCCCTAGGATTATATTTTATTTCCCCCATATTTTCAAAGACTGCTTAACAGCATAATTTACTTCTCTCCCGTAAAGCCCAACATGGTCACTGGCAAACGTTACAGTGAGCTCTCTGCACATGGTGGCAGCTGTAGTTACGGACACTAAGAGCTGTCCGCACCTGCTCCTGGTGCCCGTGGCTACAGCTGTAAGGCTATGGTGGGGCGTAAACTGTTTCTGAAGCCTTTGGTCATGTATAGTCTAAAATAAATTACTGCCTTTAGCATGGCATTCTCCCCCCCCCCCCCCCCCCCCCCTTATTTTCAATGGCTGCTTAACAGCATAATTTTACTTTCTTCCCTCCTGATAGTCCCAACATGGTCACTGGCAGACGTTACAGTGAGCTCTCTGCACATGGTGGCAGCTATAGTTACGGACACTAAGAGCAGTCCGCACCTGCTCCTGGTGCCCGTGGCTACAGCTGTAAGGCTATGGTGGGGTGTAAGCTGTTTCTGAAGCCTATGGGCATGTATAGTCTAAACTAAATTACTGCCTCTAGCATGGCATTTTATTTCCCCCCCCCCCATATTTTCAATGGCTGCTTAACAGCATAATTTACTTTCTTCTGTCCTGTTAGACCCAACATGATCACTGGCAGATGTTACAGTGAGCTCTCTGCACATGGTGGCAGCTGTTTTTATGGACATGTGGAGCAGTGCGCGCCTGCTCCCTGTGCCCATGGATACAGCTGTAAAGCTATGGTGGATTGTAAATTGTCTCTTGACGCCTATGAGCATGATATTTTAAAATAATTTACCTCTAATATAGCATTTTGAATTTTCCCTTTTTCCCCTATTTTTCAAAGTAAAGTTTCTGACTTTATAGTCTATATTAAATAAAAATAGCCTAATGCATTTCTCCTATTAAAGTACATGACCACTATATCTCTCCTTTTCAAAGTACTCTAAGGACCCTTGTCTTGTTTTCCTACATGACTGCTTCACACATGCTATATCCAAGTAACTCCTCTTTGGCAAAGATCTCTCTCTTCCATATGTTCATTAGCAGTAGGTACAGTAAACGGTCTTCATAGCAGCTGTGTCTTTGGGAAGTGGAAGCAGCGGGCCCCTGCTGAAGCTACCCAAGGCTAGTTATATACTGTGGTACATTACAAGTTTGTCTCCTCAGCCTTAGGTCCCCATCATATGTCCCATGCAAGCCCAGCCTAGAAAATGCACAACTAACATTCATGGTAAACTCTTGTTGCATTTATTATTGCTCTGTCACTGCCTATAATTACCAAAGCTTTACTAACCCAATTCCTGATCCTTTTATACCTTTCCAGACACCTGGATTTATTACTCTTCTTTCCCTTCTTATGCTCTTTATTTTATAATTGTTGCATTTATGAAATGATGATATGGAGTGACTGTTAGGCAGTAGTTTTGAAGCATTTGGTCATATAGCTAACCACTTAAACCCACTAAATAGATATGCTGTGCAGCCCAGAATATAGACCTTAAGACTTTATGTTCATTCTTATAAGTGTTTTATCTCTGCATTTTCTACTTAAGTATTAACTATAGGCAATGCAAATTTACCAGAATGTCCTGTTTCTTACGTTAAGTAGTATGTATTTTTTTTCCACGTATCTGTAGGTGATGCTAAAGTTATCAGATCTACAGCACCAGGTGACATACAGCCAACACTTATTGTCAAAAGAAATGTCGTCTGTGCCTCCTTTGTTAAACCAGGTAAGAGTTAAATTGTTGTAAAATACATTAAATTCATAGTATTCAAGCTGTTTCCTGTATAACAGTAGATCATTTTTGTTGCAGATATATAGTATAATTAAATGGTGATAATATCAAACCATTACATGCTCTAATTTGTTATTAGCAAATGGAATTTTAAGACTAGCGACCCTGCATTATTGTGTGTTTTAACCCGCAAAGGGGTAAACACAGAGTAGAAGTACTTCTTCGGACCAGCAAAGCAGTGCTGGTCCCAATTGATGGCGCTAGTTAAACATCTGAGTTGTGTTACTGATTGTATCTGCTTGGGACTAAACACATGGCATTAGACAATGTCCTGCTCAAGACCCACAGAGCACTGCTAGTCCCAAGCAGAAAGCGCTGCTGATTGGGACCGGCACTGCTCTGGGGGTCCCAAGCAGTATTTCTACTGTGTGTGTTAACCCACACAGTGGTGCAGGATCACTAGTCTTAAATTGACATATTCTAACTAATGTAATTTTACCACTATAATGACCCTGTAATGTTGTCCACTTGTCCTTGCAGTGTCTTTTTGAGGCCTGACTGTACTTTTTGATAGACTTTTTATCCTTAAAGGAATAGGGAAAGAATTTGATAGTCCTAGTGTATATCTATCTTGTCTCTTAAAGGGCAATAAATAGTATGTTGTGGGGCAATATAGCTTTTTTTTTTTTTTTTTTTTTTTTTAACCTCTGATTACTTTGTATCTAAGAACCTTCTGAAAGCCCCCCTCATCACATGAATGTGACTGTATCAAATCTGTTGAGTTGCATTTAGTATTGTGCTGTGCTAACTCTTAAATAACTCCTTGTGCCTGAACACCGTATTATCTATATGGCCCACAGTCTCTTGTTGTTAAAAGCAATTTAAAAAATGTGCTAAGAGGCAGCCCTCAAGGGCTTAGAAATTAGCATATGACCCTACCTAGGTTTAGTTTCAACCAAGAATAAGACGAAAACAAAATTTGATAATAAAAGTAAATTGGAAAGTTGAATAAAATTACAAGTCCTATGTGAATAATGAAAGTTTAATTTTGACTAGACTGTCCCTTTTAATGTAAAGGTTTACTTGCTTGCGCATGGGATCATAATAACAGCCAGTGGTAAAAAAAAAAAAATGAAACTTAAAGGGACAGTACACTGTAAAATAGTTTTTATATTAATTTATTGGCAATGACTTGTTTATACCAGCTGCAGTAGATAAAATGTGAGAAATTGCATTTTCAGGTTTATTTGTGTATATGAAGTAGCTGGTTTTGTGCTTTTAAACCACAGCCTATTACAATGGGTTGAGTTTCAGTTAATATCAGATCTCATTATGTTATCACGATGTGTACACACACTTGCTTCCTTAGGTTCCGGGTTTAAAAATTCACATGGCCCAGGTGGAAGGAATATCTGTGTCTACCTCACTTCTAAATACACTTCAATTTTCTCTTGGTATTTCTGGTAAAAAAAAAATATGCACATATCCTACAGTAAAGGGAGCTAGCTGCTTATTGGTTCCTGCAGACATTTGTCTCTTGTGATTGGCTAACTAGATGTGTTCAGCTAGCTGCCAGTAGTGCAATGTTCTTTCAGCAAAGGATAACAAGAGAATGAAGCCCATTTGATAATAGAAGTAATAAGGAAAGCTGTTTTAAAATGGTTTATTTCCAAATCACAAAACAAAACTTAAGCATTTGGCATTTTTTAAGGATTTCAACTTGTTTTGTCACCATCTCATAGGTTCATCAGTATAGATAAAATGTGACTATTGTAAGACATCTAGAACTCGCACACCCTCTATATAAACTGTACCTTGTTCAGTTACTTAATTTCCTATTGCCTCTATAGGTGAGAACGGGTTCTGGGATGCTGTAATGATCACTAACTCTTTGCTTCAGTCTGTCAGAATATTTGTGTACAACTTTATTTTACTTCTGTTTAGAACATACCCCCCCCCCCCCCCCCCTTTTTTGCTTAAACTTCTTTTCATAAGAACATAATGAGGTAGGCTCAAGAGCGGATGTCTTGAGCATTGTTGCAAACCCTTTTGCCTATGCAGTGCTTAAGACATGGGCACGTACTTCTTGAGCCTACAGACATGCTCCTAAAAAGAAAAATATACCCTGTGAGCTAATATAAGTAAATTGAATGGTCTCTTAAAATTACTGGACCAGAAAAGTTTGTCACTTTAATCTCCCTTATAATTGTGAATATATTAACATATATGTCCCTTGAAAGGAATACTAACTGTAGAAAAGGGAGTAGTGTAAAGCACACTGTAGATTATATATTTATTTTATGATACAGGGCTAAAACACTCACAGAAAATGTAGCCATCCTGGTGGGATGATGATGTTGCTGAGTGGGGGCAGTGCAATACTTTGGCAGAAAATGTTATTATACAAAGCACACATTAATTGCACAATTTTGTATAAAAGTTTTTCATTTAGGCAAGAAAACATTGAAAAAAAATATTAGCTATTTTAGCTTAATATTGGCTTACATTTTATCTGGGGTCAGTAAAATAGTAGACTAGTGCCCTAATCAAAAGGTCTTGGGGAGAACACTTTCACTTTATCCATAAAATTCTTTCAGGGTTCTTTAATTAAAAAATTTTACATTTTGAGCTCCATTTTATAATTTATAACTTTGTTTAACACTAAAAAAAAAAAAGGATTCTAATACCCTCTGCTGAAATGTAAAATTGTTTTTAAGGTGACACAACTTATGGAAGCGTATTTAGAAAATGCAAGCTAATTTTTCTATTGTGCAGATAAAATTAGAGGTGGTGAAAAATATAACGGTTGTTAGTTTCTAGTGGGACCAAGGTGGTTTTGAGAGGTATTTTCTAATTGCAGTAAAATATATATGGCACTACGAGAGCATGAAAGCTTTCTTTTTTTCTTCCTCAGCATATGTGACTGTGTATGGAGAGATGCCGTATTTTGAAGAGATGCTGACATCACCTCTTGTTTACGCAGAAGAAATGCTTCCACGCTGTCACTAGATGATTCTCACTCATTACAATGGCACCATGATGACTGTTTACAGGTAAGGGCAGACTGGAGCTATGCCTTTTCCTATATGTCATATGCTTTATTGTTATTAACTTGCAGTGACTGCTAGATTTTATTTGTTGTGACCTCCTGTTCAACCAGTTGTCAATAGACAACTGGAAAGACTTACATTTGTGTTTGCATCAGCAGACTTTCAATTGCAGCTATCAAACATTTTCTTTGCCCGGTGCTCATGCCTTTTATAGATTGAGGGCTGATTCTGTGACTGCCAACTGTGTCTACTGGCTGTGGGAGCAGAGTGCGGCTGTTCCCACATTCGGTGGTCATGGGAAGTGGAAGCAGAGTGCAATCGGTTCTTTTGGCCATGCATAGTTAGGGAAGTTGCCTTTGGCACACTTTTCCCTTATGTGATGAGCTGATTGCATGTGTTGTGGATTCTTAGCAATTGGGTAGGTAGTGACCAAAAGGTAAATGGTCCCTCCTATTTGTCTCTCCATACCGTCAGTGGTAATTTCTTTACCGGTGGGGTCTTCAGGATGTGACTGACCTTGATGGAACAGTTACAAGAAATCCTCTGAAAAGACTTCAATTTGTGTAATTGGGCATTTTCTTTGCCCTGTGCTTATGCTTTCATAGGTGTGAGGAATCGACACATGTTCATGCTCCTTGGTGGAGAGGGTGAATCAGCCGAGCGGCTCCGAAGCCTTGGCTTGTCTGCATTGCACAATGTGCGTTCTCCTTGTGAGTACCCTGTATATTGAATACATGTGAATCTCCAAGTATGAGAGACTGCATAATAAGGCATCTCTTCTACTTTTGTCTTTTAGGACATTGTGTTTTTCACCATTCGAAAAGAGCTGACTGCTCATAATATTGGATTGAGATCATCTGGTCAGATATTTCTCAACTGGCTTTTTAATCCATTTTCCCCAATTGTGTGATCATTTGTTTTGCCTTTTTTGATTGTACTATCATATTTTACAGTCTTACGTTCCATATATTTTATTTGTGTGCGCACCTCTGATACGATATTGTGTACAATATTGTTAGTTTGGTGTTTTTTTTTTTTATGGCTTGAGCGCTGACCCAGTTGTTAATGTTTACTTCATGTGCTATCTCTCTGAGCTTAAGGGAAATAGTTAGGGAAATGTCTCTTCTTAACATGGTCAGAAGGTAAACATTTCATTCTGTGACGGCCAACTGTGTCTACTGGCTGTGGGAGCAGAGTGCGGCTGTTCCCACATTCTGTGGTCATGGGAAGTGGAAGCAGAGTGCAATCGGTTCTTTTGGCCATGCATAGTTAGGTAATTTTGCCTTTGGCACACTTTTCCCTTATGTGATGAGCTGATAGCATATGTTGAATTCTTAGCAATTTGGGTACATAGTCATAATTTGTCTCCATACCTTCTGTGGTTCAAAGAGATTTCTTTACCGGTGGGATCTTCAGGATGTGGCAAACATTCTTTCAATTACAGCAATCAGGCATTTTCTTTGCCCGGTGCTTATGCTTTCATAGGTGTGAGGAATCAACAACCGTTCATGCTCCTTGGTGGAGAGGGTGAATCAGCCAAGCTGCTCCGAAGCCTTGGCTTGTCTGAATTGCACTGTGTGCGTTCTCCTTGTGAGTACCCTGTATATTGAATACTTGTGAATCTCCAAGTATAAGAGAGACTGCATAATAAGGCATCTCTTCTACTTTTTGTCTTTTAGGACATTTTATTTTTCACTGTTCAAAGAGAGCTGACTGCTCATAATATTGGATTGAGATCATCTGGTCAGATATTTCTCAACTGGCTTTTTAATCCATTTTCCCCAATTGTGTGATCATTTGTTTTGCCTTTTTTGATTGTACTATCATATTTTACAGTCTTACGTTCCATATATTTTATTTGTGTGCGCACCTCTGATACGATATTGTGTACAATATTGTTAGTTTGGTGTGTGTTTTTTTTTTTTTTTTGTTTGTTTTTTTTGTGGCTTGAGCGCTGACCCAGTTGTTAATGTTTACTGCATGTGCTATCTCTCTGAGTTTAAGGGAAATAGGTAGGGAAATGTCTTCTCAACATGGTCAGAAGGTAAACATTTCATTCTGTGACTGCCAACTGTGTCTACTGGCTGTGGGAGCAGAGTGCGGCTGTTCCCACATTCTGTGGTCATGGGAAGTGGAAGCAGAGTGCAATCGGTTCTTTTGGCCATGCATAGTTAGGTAATTTTGCCTTTGGCACACTTTTCCCTTATATGATGAGCTGATAGCATGTGTTGTGAATTCTTAGCAATTGGGTAGGTAGTGACCAAAAGGTAAATGGTCCCTCCTATTTGTCTCTCCATACCGTCAGTGGTTGAAAGAGATTTCTTTACCGGTGGGGTCTTCAGGATGTGACTGATGACTGACCTTGATGGAACACTTACAAGAAATCCTCTGAAAAGACTTCAATTTGTGTAATTGGGCTTTTTCTTTGCCCGGTGCTTTATGCTTTCATAGGTGTGAGGAATCGACACACGTTCATGCTCCTTGGTGGAGAGGATGAATCGGCCGAGTGGCTCCGAAGCCTTGGCTTGTATGCATTGCACAGTGTGCGTTCTCCTTGTGAGTACCCTGTATATTGAATACATGTGAATCTCCAAGTATGAGAGACTGCATAATAAGGCATCTCTTCTACTTTTGTCTTTTAGGACATATTATTTTTCACTGTTCAAAGAGAGCTGACTGCTCATAATATTGGCTTGAGATCATCTGGTCACAGATATTTCTCAACTGACTTTTTAATCAATTTACCCCAATTGTGTGATCGATTTTTTTTTTTTATTTTTTTTATTGTACTTTCATATTTTACATATTTTTCTGTCCAATATTTTATTTGTGTGCGCACCTCTGATACGATATTGTGTACAATATTGTTTTTTTTTTTTATGGCTTGAGCGCTGACCCAGTTAATGTTTTACTTCATGTGCTATCTCTCTGAGCCTAAGGGATATAGTTAGGGAAATGTCTTCTCAACATGGTCAGAAGGTAAACATTTCATTCTGTGACTGCCAACTGTGTCTACTGGCTGTGGGAGCAGAGTGCGGCTGTTCCCACATTCTGTGGTCATGGGAAGTGGAAGCAGAGTGCAATCGGTTCTTTTGGCCATGCATAGTTAGGGAAGTTGCCTTTGGCACACTTTTCCCTTATGTGATGAGCTGATAGCATGTGTTGTGGATTCTTAGCAATTGGGTAGGTAGTGACCAAAAGGTAAATGGTCCCTCCTATTTGTCTCTCCATACCGTCAGTGGTAATTTCTTTACCGGTGGGGTCTTCAGGATGTGACTGACCTTGATGCAACAGTTACAAGAAATCATCTGAAAAGACTTCAATTTGTGTAATTGGGCATTTTCTTTGCCCGGTGCTTATGCTTTCATAGGTGTGAGGAATCTACACACGTTCATGCTCCTTGGTGGAGAGAGTGAATCGGCCGAGTGGCTCCGAAGCCTTGGCTTGTCTGCATTGCACAGTGTGCGTTCTCCTTGTGTGTACCCTGTATATTGAATACATGTGAATCTCCAAGTATGAGAGACTGCATAATAAGGCATCTCTTCTACTTTTGTCTTTTAGGACATTTTATTTTTCACCATTCGAAAAGAGCTGACTGCTCATAATATTGGCTTGAGATCATCTGGTCACAGATATTTCTCAACTGACTTTTTTTAATCAATTTTCCCCAATTATGTGATCATTTGTTTTGCCTTTTTTGATTGTACTATCATATTTTACAGTCTGTTTCATATATTTTATTTGTGTGCGCACCTCTGATACGATATTGTGTACAATATTGTTTGTTTTTTTTAGGGAAGTTGCCTTTGGCACAATTTTCCCTTATGTGATGAGCTGATAGCATGTGTTGTGAATTCTTAGCAGTTGGGTAGGTAGTCCCCAAAAGATAAATGGTTTCCATACCATAACTTTTCACTTCATTCTTGTTTTTTACTTCAAATAGAATTCTTCACCGTTTAGATTTTCATGCAAAACAGACGGAGGACATTTCTCAAATCAAATTGTTGATATGTTTTTGTTTATGCTAATATGGGAAAGGCAACAGTTGTCTGGTTTCTTACGCTAAGTGTGTGGCTTTTTTTTTTCCCCCCACAGATTACAGAGAACCTAATCTAACGCCTTTCTGCAACTATTGAATAATTGGAACACAACTTGTGACTTCAGCCCAGTGACATTAAGCTAGGTAAGAATGAACGGTTTTGCGTTTGGTAGTGTATTGACATTCAGGAATGGTTAATAGCATATTTGCTCACTTGCTTTGTAATCGGACTGATCACAGCAGTGACTTATTTAAAGGGCCACTAAACCCTAAAATGTTCTTTCATGATTCAGTTAAAAGGCCACTGTAAGTAAATATTTTCTATGCCTGTTACTAACCAACTACCCCAAATACGCTTTTTATCAATAGCATTTCATTAACATATCTCTACCGTATATCAGAAAGCTCGTCTGCAAATTTAATTGTTTTCCAAACCCACTCCGTGGGTATCCTTTGCTCTGTACCAATCCGTTTACAATACCTAGGTTTCAAAATGGCACTTTAAACACAAAGTTATTGGTTTAAGCATTTTGAACACACAGTGCTGAAAATAGTGGGCAGGATAACGTGACATCGGCAAATAAAAGATATAACTTTTAGAACGTTATGAAACTTCGTTTTGGAGAAAATATAGGTCAGTAGGTTTTAATTAATGTTTATTAACTTTAATATGTTAGTTGTTTAGCTTAAAAATTATAACAAAGTAATCCTTAAAGAATAAAATGTTAAACATTCAAATTTACTTCTATTATCTAATTAGTTTTATTTTCTAGATATCCTTTGTTAAAGAAATAGCAATGCATATGGGTGAACCAATCACACAAGGCATCTATGTGCACGCACCAATCAGCAGCTACTGAGCCTATCTAGATATGCTTTTCAGCAAAGAATATCAAGAGAATGAAACAAAGTAGATAATGGAAGTAAATTAGAATATTGTTTAAAATTGCACACTCTAATTGAGAGAAAAAAATTGGGGTTTCATGTTCCTTTAATATGCAGCGTATTGTTTAAGCACTGGACTGGAAGTGCAGATTTTTGTCTGTTTTAGAAGGAAAAATAAAATGTGTTGTCCTAATGAAATAAAAATATACATTCCTATTTTTATAATCCCTTTTTAAAAAGAGGACCCTATAAAAGTTTAGTTGTCTAGAACAGTGGTTCTTAACATTTTGCAGACTGGTACAATTGGCAGTGCAAATAAAATAGGTATTTTCAAATTATATTACAATATATTTAACCAATCAAGTTAATCCAAACAGCCCATGGTACTTACTGTGTTGCTGCTCGTGGCTCAAAGTGTAAATATAAAAAGACTGCACAGCTTAATGGTAGTAAATTGGAAAGTTGTTAAAAATTGCATGTTCTATCTGATTCATAAAGGTTTAATTTTGACTTGTGTCCCTTTTTTGAGCTAGCCAAAGCACAAATTGCACAATTTAATATAAATTTATTTTATTATAAATTATATAAAGAGGAAAGCTGTGTTACAACATTTGAACAAACTTAAAGTAGATATAGGTATGTTTACAAGAAACGCACCTTGATGAGTTAGAAAGTCAGAAGCTTAAATGGGGGTGGGTTGGCGAAGTAGTATATGCCCCAGGTATGCACAAGAAAAAAGGTGTGGCCATACTGTTTAAGAAAAATTAGCAATATCAAATTTTTAGAAAAGTAGACTCACAGGGTAGATTTATTGTTCTAGAAATGGAGTTAGGGGAAAAAAATAACATTGTGCAATATATATGGCCCAAATGAAAAGAAAAGGTGTTTTTGGAAAACAATCCAAGACAAATCGATGGGGGCAGAGAGAAATGTTGTTTTAGGTGGGGATCTGAATATGGTAGCATCTGGACTATTAGATAGGAAATAACATGCGGGTAGGCGGCAATTGGGGAATAGAGACACTAGAACATTTAAAAAGTTTTGTTATAACTTGGAACTCTTAGATATATGGAGGAATACTTTCCCAGACAGTAAGGAATATACTTGTTAGTCTAAGGCATACAAATCTGTCGCGCATTGATATGTTTCTGATCAGTAAGAATCTGTTTACCCTGGTTCAAAAGACAACAATCGCCCCAATTACCATCTCTGATCATGCACCAGTCCTGCTCTCTCTAATAATTAACGCCAGTAAATTACCAAATAGCCTCTTTTTTCCAAATTACCTATATACAAATTTGAAATTTCGAAATTTTCTGTCTAGTTTATGGGAAGAATATTTTGCCAAGAATAAAGAATCAGTTGAAAATATAGAGATACTATGGCAGGCATTTAAGGCAGTTGCTCGGGGAGAATAAATAGCCTTCTTGGTTAAAACAAAGAAGGCAAATAACTATTGGTTGCAACTCACAAATCAGGTCATCAACAAATACCAAATATATATACAGAATAATAATAGTGAGAACTGGAAACGGTATTTAGATGCTAAAAGAGGGATGACTGGTGCATGGCGAGAGAAACACGAGCAGAAATTAGGCGGAATAGTAAGTTCATGTCCTATGGTAACAAGACAGGGAAATTCCTAGCTAAAATGATCAATTTTCAGAAGTCGGGTAAAAATATAACTTCCATTAAAGTAAAAGATAAAGTCCTTACTCAGCCATTAGAGATTATTAAGGAATGTCAACAATACTTTCAAAACCTGTATGGGGAGAAAGAAGTTGAATACCGGAATAAGGAGCAGTTTTGGGAAAGAATTAAGATCCCTCAAGTTAAGAAGGAGGACTTAGAAATGTTAAATACTCCAATAATCAAGGAGGAAATTAGTAAGGCCATCAACAAACTAACTTAATAAAGCTTCCGGCCCGGATGATATCCCGGGGGAATTATATAAAACTATTGGGGACAAGATTACACCAACGCTTAGAGATGTATACAACTCTTTTCTTATTGTGGGGAAAGTTCCAACGAAATATTTTAATGAATCCAGGATTATCCTGATACCAAAACAGGGGAAATATTTAAAATGTATGGAGTCCTAGATACGATTATAACAGAGGAAAAGTGTCTTAAAACACCAACTGAATTGGTTGGCGTATTTGAAGACTACTACAGAATTCTTTATACTGCCAAAACCTCAAACTTTATAGAATGTGAGGAATTCTGGAAGAACTTGGCTCATCCGGTTTTAACCTCTGATCTTCTAGATAAACTATACTCTCCCATTTCTGAACAAGAAACTCTATTGACTATTCAAAATTTAGCCTCAAATAAAGCTTCTGGGCCAGATGCCCTTCCCAACGAAATATATAAAATAATGGCTCCTGAAATAACAACCTATTTAACCGCATTATATAATGAATTATATATTAAAGGTCTGACCCCATCATCTGACTTTGTTGCTTCAAACACAGTTCTTATTCTAAAATCTGGAAAAGACCCAAAGAGGAAAGAATCTTATCGACCTATTGCGTTACTAAACACAGATTATAAGATACTAATGACGATTCTGGCAGGAAGGCTTCAATCCCTTCTTCCTAATATCATCCACACAGACCAAGCTGGGTTTCTACTGAAGCGCAACTCCTCTGCTAAAATCAGGGAAGTATTCCTTACTATAGAATATTTTAAAGTAACGGGAGAACTAGGAGATAGGAGGGAGGAGGATGCCCCTGACAAGGCTATAATCTTTATCAATGCTGAAAAAGCATTTGATTCAGTACATTATGATCACCTATCTTTTACTCTAAAGAGATTTGGTTTGGGAGGCAATTTTCTTCGTTTTTTTTTTTTTTTGACAATTTATACAAAAATGCCTCAACCAAAATCATAGTGAATGGGGATCTATCTCATGACAAAACTAGGTAGAGGAACAAGGCAGGGGTGTCCTCTCTCCCCACTCTTATTTGACCTAGCTATAGAACCGTTGGCCAATGCAATTCGGCAACAACTAGAAGGTATTAGGATCAATAAGGAGATGTGAATGGCGCTTAATGCGGACGATGTCTTGATATATATCTCAAACACTTCCAAAAACATACCTAAACTGCTTAAAATAATTGATCAATTTGGATCATTCTCAGGCTACAGGGTGAATACCACAAAGTCAGTTATTGTGGATTAAAGGGACAGTTTACTCAAAAATGTTCTCCCCTTTAATTTGTTCCCAATGATCCACTTTACCTGCTGGAGTGTATTAAATTGTTTACAAGTAGCTCCTTTACCCTTATATTGGCATTTGAAATTGTTAATTTAGCATGTGGTATCCCCACCTATTCTGAAAGTTTGTGGCTGCGCGTACCAGCTATAGATAAGCTTTGTAAACACAGCCAGCAGAAGAAATTACACTCCCAGTGTGATAAAGCAGAGATAAGGTAATAAAATGTTGATTTTCCATTGTTCTCTCAAAGTATTGGTGATTGTTTTAAGGACGGATATAAGATAAAGAAGCAGGTATATGTGCACAATGTGATACAGTAATGAGATCTCATTATACCTACAAGCTCAACCCATTTTATTAGGTTGTGGCTTCAAAACACACAATCATAGCTTTAATATACAGAAATAAACCTTAAAAAGCTAATTTTCATACATTTTTTACTCTGCAGTGGGTAAAAAAAGCAATTGTAAACACATTAAGGGAAAAACTATTTTACAGTATACTGTCCCTTTAAACAAACAAAACACTCTACTCTGGAAATTCCTTTTTAGTATAGTTAAAGATGCAGTTAAATATTTGGGAATATGATATCAGATAATCCTGAGAACTGGTATAATCTGAATATACTCCCGGTTCTCAAAGTAAGAGGCATTCAAGAACTGGCAGATGCTCCCCCTCTCATTATCAGGTCGTATAGCTTTGTATAAAATGACTCTTACCAAAAATATTATATGTTCTTCAAAACTCCCCAACTATCCTCAAATCTAAGGATATTCTTTCTTTCAATTCGGCTCTACGTTTATTTATTTGGCAGAATAAAAAGCCCAGAATCTCCCTAGCTAAATTAGCTTTACCTATGAAACTCGGAGGTCTCTCTCTCCCTGACCTACGCATATACAATCAGCTGTTCTTAGCTCGTATTATAGTAGATTGGTTAACGAGTAATAACTATATTACAAATATAGAGCTGGATTCTAATATAACATATCCAGCTGACTTACGGGCCTTAGTACACTGTAATAAAAATGCGCTTCCTCTAATAATAAAAAAAATGAGATCAATATGCAATCCACTTCTTATGTGGAAAAAGGTTTGTAAGTTGCTATCTATAGAATATAAGAGTATAAAAAATAATCCACTGTTAAATAACCCGCAGTTTGAAGCTGGTATGCAATCAGCTATTTTTTCGCAATGGAAGACTCAAGGGCTTATATACGTACATCAAGTATTAGATTTTGAGACTAAGGGCACTAGAACTTTTAACTCCTTAAAGGAAGAATTTAATATTCCTAACAAAAACTTTTTCGCATACTTACAGGCAAGACATTGTGCTGCCAGTCTTTCATCCAAATATGGATGGGACTGATCTCTGTGAAAGTTAGAAAATTGGCTTCTATTAGTTAGAAATGGATTCACTTCAATTTCTAATATATACCAAAATTTGGTCTCTATTAAAGGTACAGAAATTATTGAAAAAATTTGTGAAAAATGGGCTGAGATGCTAGGAATAGAAACACTTGACACCACGGTAATTACTGAGTCAGTTCAAGTAGTTGCTAGGGCAACTCTTTCGGCAACATAGAGAGAGGCGCAGGTTAAGCTTCTCCACATGTCATATTTTACACCGAAAAAGGGAGCACAGTGTTTGAACTCTAGCTTTAATGCATGCCCAAAATGCTCTCTGCCTCAAGCTAATTTAATACACCATGCTCTGGGAGTGCCCAAAAATAAAAAACTTCTGGCTGAAGGTTCAATACTGGATGGATAAAACGTTGGGTCTCCCCTTTATGTCTCGGTCACCGCTAATGGTGATAATACTAGACCATGAAGGGGAACTATCCCCCAATAACAGGAAAATGGTTAACTTAATACTAGCAGGCAGATATTTAATCTTAAAGAAATGGAAGAATCGAGCAATCCCAAGTGTTAAAGAAATAAAAAATTGTTTAAAGAAACAATGCATGAGTGAACAAGTGGACACTGACTTGCAAAGTGAGGCAGATGTAAAGAAGTTCTTTGTAAAGTGGTCTATTTTTATAAAAACTCTCCCTCCTACGGAAATCGAATATCTAATATACCCATTTAGAAATACTGAACTAGTATTGCTAGGCATCTGGTGAATTTGACTGCTCTCTATCTTTTTATATCTTTTTCCTAAGATTTTTATTTTTTTTATTTTATTATTTTTTAGCAGGTAATTGCTTATTAATATGTCTAGAATACTGAGAATCAGTATAGGAAAGTGTATAAAACGGAAAAACCCAGCAGAATGTGCAGTTTATTTTGGATGTTTTATTGTGTATCTTCATATAGTCATATTGTCTAAAATGGGCTTGTTTTACTTCTAAATTTATTAATTCTTCTCACTCTGATTGTTTTCCCATGGTTGATTAATATGGAATTAATGGCCCTGCGAGGCGCAAAATATGTATCTGAGTTTCAATGCATCCTCTGCTGGATATAAACAATTAAAAAAAAAAAAAAAAAAGAGGACTCGCCTACGACACCATTTATGGAAGCAAAGGAACATATTGCGTATCTGGGTCTGAAATTTGCGCGGGATCCAAGGAAATGGTATAGTTTAAATTTTCTTCCACTTATTGTATCCCTTAAAGAAGATATAGAAAGATGGATGAATCTACCCTTATCTCTATCCGGTAGAATCCAGCTAATTAAAATGATCTCATTACCTAAATTCTTTTATACATTTAAGGCTATGCCACTCCTATTAAAAAGAGAGAGTCTGATTATTAATAAATACATCAGGCAATTTATTTGGAAGAATAATCGATCCAGGATAGCCATGAAACGTATGTTTGCTGGGAAGAAGGATATCGGACTGGCTATCCCGGACCTGGAAGCCTTTAATTTAGCTGCTAATATGAAATATGTAGTAGACTGGTTTTTAGAGTTAGATTATTTTTCACTTTATGACATAGAGGAAGGGTTAGCTGCACCACTCTCTTTAAAAGCCCTTGTTCACATGCCATTTTCCAAAATCCCCAAAACAATTAAAGAACTAATAATCATTGAACAACCTATAAGAGCTTGGCATAAGTTCTGCATAAGAACTGGCTCCAATTTTCGGGTCTCTCCATACCTAACTATTAGGGGGAATCCAGAATTCTCGGAGGGATATGATTCCTTAAGATTTGTGAGTTGGACTAATGCACGGGTTAAATACATGATCCAGCTAATTAATACAGCGGAGAGTAGGGTTAAAACCTTTTAATGAATGTAAAATAGAATTTGGGATTACCAATTCCCAATTCTTTGCATTTTGGCAACTTAGGCATTATGCTGAACAGATCTTAAGGATATCGAACCAGTAATGGAACAATCAAGCTTTAAATCACAGCCTATCGTTATTTAGTATAGGGAAAGCTTTCCATTTCACCTATGTATGGGGCCTTATTAGCTAGTTATGAATTAAGTAATATCAGATACCTTACCTTAAAATGGAGGGACTGCCCGACCATCTCAATGGAGACAGAACTTCTGACAGGTTTGGTTAAGAGAGTTGGGGAAGCAATGAGAGGGGAATACTATAGGGAACAACAAATTAAGATTTTATATCAAGTGTATGTTACTCCGAAGTCTCTTGCATCCTGGGTAAGAGGAGGAGATAGGTTGTCTTGTATTAGATGTAAATACGAGTGGGCTGATATGTACCCTATGTTCTGGTCTTGCCCAGTGATTCAGAGATTTTGGGGTAAAATCTCGTTTTGGTTAACAAAAATCGTACAGTCCCATATTCATATTACATGTCAGAATGTGTTCTTCCTAATAACTTATGACGAAGTGGGGCAGAATCCCCTATTACTAAACAGTCATTCTCTTAGGTAGGAAATTAATCCTGAAGGACTGGCAATCTCATAAGGAGCCTAAATTTTCTGAATTTAAAAAGGGTGTACAGTATCAACTGTTTTTGGAACAGATTAAAGTCCAAATGGAAGTGAATATAGAGGCCTTTTTCTCTAAATGGGGAAAATATATTAATTCATTGGATAATAATACCAAGAAAATGGTTATCTCCCCCTTTAGAGACTCAGTATTTATACAGGAGTCCAATTTAAGGGGAGAATGGATATGTCCTTAGGCTGAGCGGCCGGGAGGAGGGCTTATTTAGAGAGACTTCTGGTGCAGTTTTTGTTTTGTTTTTTTCTCGTGTGTGAGTGTATGTATGGTTGGATGGCAGAAGGGGGGTAACAATTGGGAGGAAAATAGCTAACAATATTTGCACAGTTGTGTGTATGTATATATGTATGTGTATATATATATATATATATGTATGTGTGTATATATATATATATATATATATATATATATATATATATATGTATGTGTGTATATATATATATATATATATATATATATATATATATATATATGTATGTGTATATATATATATATATGTGTGTATATATATTAAAAAAAAAATCTAGTAACGGGTTATGAAGTTTAGGTCATGGTCCTTTTAATGGATAACTTCTAAGTATGCTAGTTGAAGACAAGATTAGAGTATACTTACCCCACTTATTATGGTAACAATTTCGGAAAATCAAGCAGAGGGGAAAGTAGTCTTCTTGTTTATTTTTATAAACTGTCCGAAGTAGGGAACTCTTGTAAAAGGTTAAAGGTTCCATTTGTATCTTTTCTGGCTTTGTAAACCCGTTTAGTGTGAGTAAAATTTCTGTATGTATATTTTTGTTTTGTAAAACCTTGTTATATTGTTGGTTAAAATAAAAATAATAAATTATGCAATAAAATGAATATTAGTCCAAAGGGGTTAGAAGTACTAAAGAGCACTGCAGGTCTTGGGCAGAAACTGCTGCTCATCAGGAAGCGCTAGTTGCTCAACCCCAGCTGTGTAACGAGAGCTTTTCATAGGATCAGTAGCAGCTTTCATTCTGAGCCAGCAGTGCTCTAAGAGTCCCAAGCGGTACTTCACTAAGTTTACCCCTAAGGTGCTGGGTCGCTAGTCGTAAAGTGACAGTAGCACCAGATTTTTTTTTTTTTTTTTTTTTTTTTTTTTAAAAAAAAAGGTAGATAATCCCTTTATTACCCATTCCCCAGTTTTGCATAACCAACAGTTATAAAATACACGTTTTACCTCTGATTAGCTCTGCAAACTGCCTCTTATTTCAGTTTTTGACAGACTTGCATTTTAGCCAATCATTGCTCACTCCTAGGTAACTTCATGTGTGTGAGCTCAATGTTATTTACATGACACATGAACTAATGCCCTCTAGTGGTGAAAACTGTCAAAATGCATTCAGATTAAAGGTGGCCTTCAAGGTCTAAAAATTAGCTTATGAACCTACCTAGGTTTAGCTTTCAACTAAGAATACCAAGAGAACAAAGAAAAATTAGTGATAAAAGTAAATTGGAATAAGTTTAAAATTACATGCCCTATTTGAATCATGAATGTTTATTTTGTACTTGACTGTCCCTTTTCAAATGACAACATATTTTTAGATTATAATGGCCTTTTAGCTATGTTATTGTTTAGATGATTGTATTGTAGGATGGAAACTTCTGTTTGGCATGCATGTTTGTCCCATGTGCTCTTTTTTTTTTTTTTTATATTGCAGGTTCTGTCATAGCTGTCTCTTTAAAGATGAACAATTAAACTTATATACACACACGGTGCGCACAGGGAAAAAAGGTGATTATGGCAGAAGTGCAGCATTTTTCTTCGACTACCTTGAACGATAAACATGGATGTAATTTGGATTTATGACCTCTGGCTGCTATTTTAAGTGTTGTGTTGCTGTGTGTCAATAAAGCTTTGACTTCTCTTACATGGGTGTGTTTTTTTTTTTTATTTTTGTCTCTTTACAATATGAAATGTTTACGTTCTACAATTATAAACCTATTGCTCTCGAGGAACATCAGTATTTGCATTGCTAGATTCTGGTGATCCATGATGACATCTAACTCATTGGGGACTTGGATGAAGGCAGAGGCTCATGCTTGGGGTGGAACATGAGCATTTGGAGGGTCATGAGGCACCCACAATTGATAGAGGACAACAGACTTTTTTTAGTAGGTTGAATTACTGTAATCTGGATCACCAGCAACCTTGGGCAACAGGGTGGTTATTGATAAGGAGTAGCAGGTTTTTAGAGCCCTATTATCCAATAAGCCATAGAGGGTCAAGAAATTGTACATGTACAAAAAGTCACCCCTTTGTAATAAGGGTAGGTTGTTTGCTATCATGAGTCATTGATGGCTTTCTTCCTTGTCTCCAGCTTGGACGGATTCAGGACCCACATCACTGGCCAGCTTAAGGTTTCCAGGTTCCTGGTGTCCCACTAAGAGAGCTGGGTAAGGTGCAGGGTCACATGTTGGGGTAAGATCACAGGGAAATATTTCATGGATATTTGAGCACCAGACCACTTGAATAAAGCTTTAGGTGACCCAAGGGAAAACTAACTAGGCAGGGGGGAGAGTAGACCGGAAGAAAAGGACAACTCCTAGTTAAGAATTGTCTGATTCACAGGTAATTATGAAATGTCTTGTGGGATGTTGAACACCCCCTGTTTTTGTTTTGAAAGTGCTTGTTTCACAATCTACAGGGGTTATTCTGTAACATATATTTCTTCTATAAGGTATGACGAGTCCACGGATTCATCCTTTACTTGTGGGATATTATCCTCCTGGTAACCGGAAGTGGCAAAGAGCACCACAGCAGAGCTGTCTATATAGCTCCTCCCTTAGCTCCACCCCCCAGTCATTCTCTTTGCCTACTCTAAGTACTAGGAAGGGTAAAGTGAAAGAGGTGATAAAATATTAGTTTTTAATTTCTATAAGCAAGAGGTTTTTGTTTTAAATGGTACCGGTGTGTACTATTTACTCTCGGGCAGCAGATGGATGAAGACTTCTGCCTGGAGGATGATGATCTTAGCATTTGTCACTAAGATCCAGAACAGTTCCCACAGAGGCTGAGGGCTACAAGAAACTTCAGTGTGAGGAATGTTTTCATGTGAGGTATGTTCAGTTGTTTTTTTTTTTTTTCTTCTGGAGAGACTGTGTATTTCAGAAAGGCTGACAGTATCCCCATGAGGGTAAGCAGTAATCCTAAGAGCTATAGAAGGGCATTACTAAGCTTGCATAAGGGACTAATTAAAAAAATGGTTGACACTGAGTTTTTGAATGTTTGTGGGCAAACGTTTTGTGAACTGGGAGTGCTGTTAATGTTTTTTTGGGCAATAACGTTTTTTGGCAACTTTGAGGGTACACTTGGCTTATTTTTTGAGGTCTCAGAACCCACATGGCTAGTTCAAAACCGCTCTGGTGCGGTTCTTTGAGGCTGTAAAGACAAAGTTAGATGCAGCAAGCTCCAACTCCGGAGGGCCCTTGTGGAAGTTTTGGGCCAAATCGAAGCTTTAACCCCATTTTTCCAATCCCTGAGGGAAGGTAGGCGCCACAGCAGGGCTGTGGCGAGGTGCTGGGTGTTTTTTTTTTTTTTCTCCGGATTTAGCCCTATTATCAATCCGGTTTGCACAATAAAGGGTTAAATGTTTGTTTTTCTTGTGGGGCAAACTTAACTACACAAATTGAGTCTGATATCAAAAATTTGAAAAGATTGGTGTATTTTAAAGCAGTTTTGCAGAACGTGTGCTTTTTTTTTTTTTCTCTTTAAGGCGCAGTACCATTTTTAAGATTAATTTTTTTTTCACTAAAAGTGTTTTCAAGCTTGTTTGTAGTCATTACTAGCCTGTTCAACATGTCTGACATTGAGGAAAGTCAATGTTCAATATGTTTAGAAGCCATTGTGGAACCCCCACTTAGAATGTGTCCCTCATGCACTGGAAGGTCAATTAATTGCAAAGAACATATTTTAGCTACTAAAAGTATGTTGCAGGATGATTCTCAGTCAGAAGGGAATCCGGTTATGCCATCTAATTCTCCCCAAGTGTCACAACCATTAACACCCCGCACAAGCGACGCCAAGTACTTCTAGTGCGTCTATTTCTTTTACCCTGCAAGATATGGCCGCAGTTATGAATACTACCCTCACAGAGGTTTTATCTAAGCTGCCTGGGTTGCAGGGGAAGCGCAGTAGGTCTGGTGTGAGAACAAATGCTGAGCCCTCTGACGCTTTATTAGCCATATCCGATGTACCATCACAATGTTCTGATTTGGGGGTGAGGGATTTGCTGTCTGAGGGAGATTTCTGATTCAGGAAAGATGTTCCCTCAGGCAGACTCGTATATGACGGCTTTTAAATTTAAACTAGAACACCACCGCTTGTTGCTCATGGAGGTTTTAGCGACTTTGGATTTTTGTGGTTCCCAAAAAAGAGGGAACCTTCAGACCAATTTAGATCTCAAGATCCTAAACAAATTCCTCAGAGTCCCGTCTTTCAAGATGGAGACTATTTGGACTATTTTACCAATGATCCAGGAGGGTCAATATATGACCACCGTGGACTTAAAGGATGCGTATCTACACATCCCTATCCACAAAGATCACCAGTTCGCCTTTCTGGACCAGCATTACCAGTTTGTGGCTCTTCCCTTCGGGTTTTCCACAGCTCCCAGAATTTTCACAAAGGTGCTAGGGTCCCTTCTGGCGGTTCTAAGGCCGCGGGGCATAGCAGTGGCGCATTATCTGGACGATATCTTAATTCAGAAGTCTCACTTGAGACATCGTGTTGGCTTTTCTAAGATCTCACGGGTGGAAGGTGAACGTAAAAAAAGAGTTCACTTATCCCTCTCATACGAGTTCCATTCCTGGGAACTCTGATAGATTCGGTGGACATGAACATTTTTCTGATGGAAGTCAGGAAATAAAAGATTTTCACCACCTGCCGAGCTCTTCATTCCATTCCTCGGCCGTCAGTGGC
The DNA here is from genome assembly GCF_027579735.1 of Bombina bombina. Lineage (NCBI taxonomy): Eukaryota > Metazoa > Chordata > Amphibia > Anura > Bombinatoridae > Bombina > Bombina bombina. Next base: position 843,902,612 of record NC_069500.1, read on the forward strand.
TCAGTGTATGGAGGTAATCGGACTAATGGTAGCGGCACTGGACATAGTTCCGTTTGCTCGCTTGCATCTCAGACCACTGCAACTACGCATGCTCAAACAGTGGAATGGGGATTATGCAGATTTATCTCCTTGGATAAATCTGGATCAAGAGACCAGTGACTCTCTTCTTTGGTGGTTGTCACAGGATCATCTGTCCCAGGGAATGTGTTTCCACAGGCCAGCATGGGTCAGAGTAACGACGGACGCCAGCCTATTGGGCTGGGGTGCAGTCTGGAATTCCCTGAAAGCACAGGGTTTGTGGACTAAGGAGGCGGCTCTCTTCCTGATAAATATTCTAGAACTGAGAGCGATATTCAACGCGCTTCAGGCGTGTCCTCAGCTGGCTTCGGCCAGATTCATAAGATTCCAGTCGGAAAATATCACGACTGTAGCCTATATAAATCATCAAGGGGGAACTAAGTTCTCTAGCGATGATAGAGGTTACCAAAATAATTTTTTGGGCTGAAACTCACTCTTGCCATCTATCAGCAATCTATATCCCAGGAGTGGAGAACTGGGATATAGACTTTTCATCCGGGGGAGTGGGAACTCCATCCGGAGGTGTTTGCACAATTGATTCAGCAATGGCGTCGCGTCAGAACGCCAAACTTACTTGTTACGGGTCTAGGTCAAGGGATCCTCAGGCAGTACTGATAGATGCGCTAGCAGTACCCTGGTCATTCAACCTGGCTTATGTGTTTCCACCATTTCCTCTCCTTCCTCGTTTGATTGCCAGAATGAAACAGGAGAGAGTTTCAGTGATTTGCCATCCTTTTGAACAATAGAGTACAGGTACAGCATTGATTTTAGAAACCCAGAGAATTTTTAGGAAACGTGAAAAAGAAAAAAACATTGATTTGACAGGACACCAAGTACACTTCTTTCTCCTTTGGCCTTTTTATAAGAGGGTCCAGGACCCTCAACAGAAACAGCAGGAAAGAGGACATATGGCATCCTTTTGAACAATAGATTACAGGTAAGGCTGCAGCCATTGATTTTATAATCCCTGAGATAATTTTATGAACAGGTAAATAGAAGAAAACATTGATTGGACACCCAGTACACTTCTTTCTCCTTTGGCCTTTTTAAAAGAGTGTCCATGAACCTCAACCGAAACACCAGCAGGAAAGAAGACATATGGCATCCTTTGGAACAATAGATTACAGTTAACGCATTGATTTTAGAAACCCAGAGATAATTTGTTGCAACCGGGAAATAGAAAAAAACATTGATTGGACAGGACACCCAGTACACTTATTTATCCTTAGGCATTTTTAGAAGAGGGTCCAGGACCCTCAACCGAAGCACCAGCAGGAAAGAGGACATATGGCATCCTTTTGAACAATTGATTACAGGTAAGGCATTGATTTTAGAATCCCTGAGAATTTTTATGAACAGGGAAATAGAAAAAAACATTGATTGGACACCCAGTACACTTCTTTCTCCTTCGGCCTTTTTAAAAAAGGGTCCCGGACCCTAAACAAAAACAGCAGCAGGAAAGAGGACATATGGTCTTTTTGAACAATAGAGTACAGGTACAGCATTGATTTTAGAAACCCAGAGATAATTTTTAGAAAACGTGAAATAGAAAAAAACATTGATTGGACAGGACACCAAGTACACTTCTTTCTCCTTCTGCCTTTTTATAAGAGGGTCCAGGACCCTCAACAGAAACAACAGCAGGAAAGAGGATATATGGCATCCTTTTGAACAATAGATTACAGGTAAGGCATTGATTTTAGAAACCCAGAGATAATTCTTTGTGTTACGGTTGCCTCCAGGCTGGCTGGAAGTTGGACCGTAGAAAAGGATGCTCCTAGCGCTCCCCTACAAACATGAGTCAAAGCTGCAAGTTAGAGGGTCAGAATAGGTCTGATGTGCTGGAGCACACAGCCTGGTTTTTATTGAGGTTACATGCAAAAAAGACACTCTCAGGGGGAGGCATAAAATCCCCAATCACACATTTGATGCATTTAGATAGACAACGCCCTTTTACAGGCCACAACATTACTTCAGCAGATAACATTACACACAATAAAACAATGCAGTCCACCTTATCACTAGCAGTCTGATTAGGCAATGGGAATGTTTTATCACTAAACTTAATTAGAGCTGATCCCAGCAAACTTGTATTTAGAATAGGTTTCTTGAAGCTGAACAAAATTTAACTCTTTAGTTCTGACCGAAGGGTCTGTCACATAGCACTTAATGGCACACAATGAAAACGAATGCTTTTGTAACAGTGCTCCCTTTCTGTGGAACACTCTGCCTGCGTGGCACTCGGTTCAGCAAGTCCTATTTACTGAACCAAGTGGGAGAACGCCAGGGACAAGTTATTTTACAGGTCTGGGGACATAGTCTTAAAGGGGCATTGTTCATCAAAGTCACAATATGTCCCCAGACGGTTCTTAAAGGGCCATACACACCCAATAAAAGTTAATAGGTTTTAAGGGGCGCAATCTTCCAGGGGCCATAGTCATGAGGAAGGAGGCTGGCAAATAGGCTTCTTCAAAATCCAGGGAAGCAGGGCAATTTTCCATTTAAAGGGCCAGTTACAAATAGCAGTTTGTAACATATCTCCCCTTTTGGAGGGAGACTAACCAGGCACCTGACCTTCTGTCGGTCAGTGCCTAAGTTAGTCTCGCAACCCACCCACAAATAAACGTTAGCAGCAAAGTAGCCCCCCACAATACGTAGTACTGGCCTGTAGGTTCCAGGTTGTAGGATGAAAGTAGCATCCTCGGCCTTCCTGGCGCAGCTGGGCAAATAGCTGGTGGTACTTGGGGGCGCAGAGGCCAGCGGCACTCTGCCCTGGTGCCAGCGCTTCTGCTGGGGTGAGGGGTTTGCAGGCCAGTCCTGTAACAAGGGGGTCTGTAGGGCAGAGGCCAGCAGTGCTCTGTCCTGATGCCAGCTCTTCTGCTGGGGGAATTGGGGCATAGTCCTGCCCGGTGGCAAAGGGAATGTGGGGGTTAACATCTCCACTGTTAACCCTGGGCCCAAGTTAGGAGTTAGCTGGGGAGGGGGAGATTGGCTTACCTGCTCCTCCTGATACTGCGGTGGCCGTTGGGAAGGGAGGTTGATGCTCTCCGCTTCATGTGGAACATGCTGCGGCTGGGGAGAGAGACCGGTTGTCTCCTCTCCCTGGAAGGCACACTCCGGCTGGGGAGGGAGGTCGATGCTCTCCCCTCCCTGTAGCTGGGTCTGTCGCTGGGGATCTGGGCCGCTTGCCCAGCATCCCTGTAGGGCCGGTAGAGAGACTGCGGTCCCATCTCCACCTGCCTGCTGGGGGTCCTCCCAGGACCAGTCTATGAGGCCTGCTGCCTCTGGTATCTCTGGTTGGGGAAGGAGACTGGTTGTCTCTTCCCTCTGCTCGGTATACTGCCGCTGGGGAGGGAGGTCGCTGCTCTCCTCTCCCTGTAACTCCGTCTGCCGCTGGGGAGGGAGGTCGTTGCTCTCCGCGCCCTGTGACTCACTTTCTCGTTGGAGACCAGGTGTCCATACCCTCAAACTCCACAGTTGGCGCTCAAAGGCTCAAGCCGCTTTGTTCTCCGTATCAAATTCCCGGATGATGCGACTGACTACCTCCTGCGCAGGGTCTGGACCATATTGGACTAGCCGCCTCTTTACCTCTGGAACGAAATCCGCGCCCTCATAGCGACGGATCCGGTTGAGGTGCTCTTCACAGGGTTCTGACCAGTATCTTGTCAGCTCCATGCTGCTGTTGGTAGGGACGCTGCGCAGTGGCTAGCGTTGCCCTCAATAACTCTCCTACGATACCAGTGCTGTTGGGGTGCTGCTCCTTGCGCTAGGATGCTATCCCACCGCTGCCGCCAAATGTTACGGTTGCCTCCAGGCTGGCTGGAAGTTGGACCGTAGAAAAGGATGCTCCTAGCGCTCCCCTACAAACATGAGTCATAGCTGCAAGTTAGAGGGTCAGAATAGGTCTGATGTGCTGGAACACACAGCCTGGTTTTTATTGAGGTTACATGTAAAAAAGACACTCTCAGGGGGAGGCATAAAATCCCCAATCACACATTTGATGCATTTAGATAGAGACAACGCCTTTTTACAGGCCACAACATTACTTCAGCAGATAACATTACACAAAATAAAACAATGCAGTCCACCTTATCACTAGCAGTCAGATTAGACAATGGGAATGTTTTATCACTAAATTTAATTAGAGCTGATTACAGCAAACTTGTATTTAGAATAGGTTTCTTGAAGCTGAACAAAATTTAACTCTTTAGTTCTGACCGAAGGGTCTGTCACATAGCACTTAATGGCACACAATGAAAACGAATGCTTTTGTAACAGTGCTCCCTTTCTGTGGAACACTCTGCCTGCGTGGCACTCGGTTCAGCAAGTCCTATTTACTGAACCAAGTGGGAGAACGCCAGGGACAAGTTATTTTACAGGTCTGGGGACATAGTCTTAAAGGGGCATTGTTCATCAAAGTCACAATATGTCCCCAGACGGTTCTTAAAGGGCCATACACACCCAATAAAAGTTAATAGGTTTTCAGGGGCACAATATTCCAGGGGCCATAGTCATGAGGAAGGAGGCTGGCAAATAGGCTTCTCCAAAATCCAGGGAAGCAGGGCAATTTTCCATTTAAAGGGCCAGTTACAAATAGCAGTTTGTAACACTTTGCAACTGAGAAATAGAAAAAAACATTGATTGGACACTCAGTACACTTCTTAATCCTTATGCTTTTTTAGAAGAGGGTCCAGGACCCTCAAACAAAACACCAGCAGGAAAGTGGACATATGGCATCATTTGGAACAATAGATTACAGATAAGGCATTGATTTTAGAAACCCAGAGATAATTTGTTGCAACCGGGAAATAGAAAAAAACATTGATTGGACAGGACACCCAGTACACTTATTTATCCTTTTGCCTTTTTAAGTTTTTATAAGAGGGTCCAGGACCCTCAACCGAAACACCAGCAGGAAAGAGGACATATGGCATCCTTTTGAACAATTGATTACAGGTAAGGCATTGATTTTAGAATCCCTGAGATAATTTTTATGAACAGGGAAATAGAAAAAACATTGATTGGACACCCAGTACACTTCTTTCTCCTTCGGCCTTTTATAAAAGAGGGTCCAGGACCCTCAAACAAAACAACAGCAGGAAAGAGGACATATGGCATCCTTTTGAACAATTGATTACAGGTAAGGCATTGATTGTTCCTTTTGAACAATACAAAAAAATGATTGGTCAGTGGTCATTTTGGCAATAATTTTGGCAATAATTTTTTGCAACTGGGAAATAGAAAAAAACATTGATTGGACAGGACACCCAGTACACTTCTTTAGGCCTTTTTAGAAGAGGGTCCAGGACCCTCATATGAAACAACAGCAGGAAAGAGTTCGTATGGCATCCTTTTGAACAATACATTACAGGTAAGGCATTGATTTTATAAACCCGGAGATAATTTGTTGCAACCGTGAAATTAAACCAAAAAAATGATTGGTCAGTGGTCACCCAGTACACTTCTTTCTACTTCAGCCTTTTTATAAGAGGGTCCCGGACCCTCAACAAAAACAACAGCAGGGAGCTGGGCATAGGAGTACAAGGGAGTGGGACAATAATAATGTGAAGGGGAAGATTGAGAAGTTGTGGCATTTTGATTTTGTTATCGGGGGAAGTCCTTGCAATGACCTTGCTCTGGTGAATCCATATCGCAAAGGTCTTTTTGAAGGCACTGTTTGTCTATTTTTTGACTTTCAGCATTTGGTAAATGAAGCGCGTCTTAAGGCTGGTGAGAATCGACCTTTCTTCTGGCTGTTTGAAAATGTTGTGGCTATGGACAAACATGTGAAGAAGAGGATCATCTGCCATATTCTGCACGCAACCCCTTTGATGATTGACGCTAAACATGTGTCACCTGCAAGCAGAGCTCGTTTCTTCTGGCTAAATCTTCCTGGTATGGACAGGCAACTGTTTCCCACAGCAAGTCATAAGCTTGAACTACAAGATTGTCTTGAGTATGGTAGGAAATCAAAGTTTAGTAAAGTATGTATTATCACCACAAAAACTGAACTCCTTGAAGCAAGGGAAATGCCAGCAGTTTCCTGTGCTTATGAATGACAAGGAGGACGTCCTGTGGTGCACAGAGATGGAGAGGATTTTTGGTTTCCCTGTACACTACACAGATGTCTCCAACATCACCCGAAACACAAGACAGCGACTCTTAGGAAGTTCCTGGAGTGTTCCGGTAGCCATCTCTTTGCGCCCCTAAAGGAATACTTTATCAATGTGTAACCCCTTCACTTCTAAGCCTAACTGCTGTGTGAAGCAGATTTAATATTTTTTTATGCTGCAACTTATAGATCTAACCCCTATTGTAAATCATGATTCAGTTAGTAACTCAAGTTAAATTATATTAATTTTTTTTTTATTATTGTGCTCAGCAGATTCAAAACATACCATTATTGTATTCATATCACATGACATGTCAAAGGCTGCCTCGAAAATGGAAGTGTGCAAAGCCATAATCTTAGTGAACCTATAAGTGCATTATAACTTTAAATGTTCTAAAATAAACAAAAATACTGAAAAAAACAGCAGGAAAGAGGACATATGGCATCCTTTTGAACAATAGAGTACAGGTGAGGTAAGGCATTGATTTTAGAAACCCGGAGATAATTTGTTGCAACCGGGAAATAGAAAAAAACATTGATTGGATACCCAGCCTTCAGGGAGTTCCTGGTCTCTTGATCCAGATTTAGTAGAGGGGACAAATCTGTGTAATCCCCATTCCACTGACAGAGCATGCAGAGTTGCAGCGGTTTGAGATGTAGGCGGGCAAATGGCACTATGTCCATTGCCGCTACCATTAAGCCGATTACTTCCATACACTGAGCCACCAAAGGGCGAGAAGTGGAATAAAGAACACGGCAGGACTTTAGAAGTTTTGATAACCTTGACTGTCAGGTAAATTTTCATTTCTACAGAATCTATTCTATTAGTTCCCAGAAAGGAGACTCTTGTGAGAGGGGATAGAGAACTCTTTTCTTCGTTCACCTTCCACCCATGCGACCTCAGAAATGCCAGAACTATGTCCGTATGAGACTTGGCAATTTGAAAATTTGACGCCTGTATCAGAATGTCGTCTAAATAAGGGGCCACTGCTATGCCCCGTGGCCTTAGGACCACCAGAAGTGACCCCAGAACCTTCCTAAAGATTCCTGGGGCTGTAGCTAACCCAAAGGGAAGAGCTACAAACTGGTAATGCCTGTCTATGAAGGCAAACCTGAGAAACCGATGATGATCTTTGTGTATCGGAATGTGAAGATAAGCATCCTTTAAATCCACTGTAGTCATGTACAGGTGGTCCTCGTTTTACAACGGTTCAATTTACACCGTTTCAGAATAACAACCTTTTTTTCCAGTCATGTGACTGCTATTGGAAAGCATTGAGAAGCAGTGCATTTATTAAAATAGCCAGTAGGTGGAGCTGTCCGCTTGTGTTGCCGCAAAGCCAAGCAAGCTGAAATTAATCAGTTTAACCAGACCTGAGCTATAGAGAAGATTTCAAAGGAACAGGATCTTCCTGTCTATAAATCAGTCCAGATTGGAATGCATAGAAAGAACTGTTTGCAGAAAAATGCAAGTGAAGTCTGTGTTGTGTGATTATTGTATTAGGTTTATAATGCTGTGTAGCAAATGTTTTTGTTAATTTAACTTAGTTTAATTATATATTCTGTGTTGTGTGATTATTTTATTAGGTTTATAATGCTGTTTAGCATTTAAAGTCTTCATTTCAAAGCTTGAAAAATAATGTATTAGGTGTTACTTATGACAATTTTGATAGGGTCCTGGAACCTATCTCCTCACTTCCCATTGACTTACATTATAAACTGGGTTTCAATTTACAACGGTTTCGATTTACAACCATTCCTTCTGGAACCTAACCCCGGCGTAAACTGAGGGCTACCTGTATTGACCCTCCTGGATCATAGGAAGGATGGTACGAATAGTCTCCATCTTGAATGATGGGACTCTGAGGAATTTGTTTAAAATCTTGAGATCCAAGATTGGTCTGAAGGTTCCCTCTTTTTTGGGAACCACAAACAGATTTGAATAAAATTCCTGTCCCTGTTCCTCCTTTGGAACTGGATGGATCACTCCCATAACTAGGAGGTCTTGAACACAATGTAAAAATGCCTCTCTCTTTATCTGGTTTGCAGATAATTGTGAAAGGTGAAATCTCCCTTTTGGAGGAGAAGCTTTGAAGTCCAGAAGATATCCCTCGGATACAATTTCCAACGCCCAGGGATCCTGGACATCTCTTGCCCAAGCCTGGGCGAAGAGTGAAAGTCTGCCCCCTACTAGATCCGTTACCGGATAGGGGGCTAATCCTTCATGCTGTCTTAGAGGCAGCAGCAGGCTTTTTGGCCTGCTTACCTTTGGTCCAGGTCTGGTTAGGTCTCCAGACCGACTTGGACTGGGCAAAAGTTCCCTCTTGTTTTGTATTAGAGGAACTAATGCCGCACTCGCCTTGAAGTTTCGAAAGGCACGAAAATTAGTCTGTTTGGCCCTTGATTTGGACCTATCCTGAGGAAGGGCATGACCTTTTCCTCCAGTGATATCAGAAATGATCTCCTTCAAACCAGGCCTGAATAGGGTTTGCCCCTTGAAGGGAATATTAAGCAGCTTAGACTTTGAAGTAACGTCAGCTGACCATGATTTAAGCCATAGCGCCCTGCGCGCCTGAATAGCAAAACCAGAATTCTTAGCCGTTAGTTTAGTCAAATGAACAATGGCATCAGAAACAAAATAATTGGCTAGCTTAAGTGCTCTAAGCTTGTCAAGTATGTCATCCAATGGGGTCTCTACCTGTAAAGCCTCTTCCAGAAACTCAAACCAGAAAGCCGCAGCAGCAGTGACAGGGGCAATGCATGCAAGGGGCTGTAGAATAAAACCTTGTTGAATAAACATTTTCTTAAGGTAACCCTCTAACTTTTTATCCATTGGATCTGAGAAAGCACAACTGTCCTTGACAGGGATAGTAGTACGCTTAGCTAGGGTAGAAACTGCTCCCTCCACCTTAGGGACCATTTGCCATAAGTCACATGTGGTGGCATCTATTGGAAACATTTTCTTAAAAATAGGAGGGGGAGAGAACGGCACACCTGGTCTATCCCATTCCTTCGTAATAATTTCTGTAAACCTTCTAGGTATTGGAAAAACATCAGTGCACACCGGCGCTGCATAGTATTTATCCAATCTACACAATTTCTCTGGCACTGCAATTGTATCACAGTCATTCAGAGCAGCTAAAACCTCCCTGAGTAACACGCGGAGGTGTTCAAGCTTAAATTTAAATGTTGACATATCAGAATCAGGTTGAATCCTCTTCCCTGAGTCAGAAAAATCACCCACAGAAAGAAGCTCTCCTTCCTCAGCTTCTGCATATTGTGAGGGGGTATCAGACATAGTTACTAAAGCGTCGGTATGCTCTGTATTTCTTCTAACTCCAGAGCTGTCTCGCTTTCCTCGTAACCCAGGTAGTCTGGATAATACCGCTGCCAGGGTATTATCCATGACTGCCGCCATGTCTTGTAAAGTAAACGCCATGGGCGCACTAGATGTACTTGGCGCCATTTGAGCGTGTGTCCCTTGAGCGGGAGTCAAAGGGTCTGACACGTGGGGTGATTTAGCCGGCATAACTTCCCCCTCGTCAGATTCCTCTGGTGATAAATTTTTTAAAGACAGAATATGGTCTTTATTACTTAAAGTGAAATCAGTACATTTGGTACACATTCTAAGAGGGGGTTCCACCATGGCTTCTAAACATGGCTTCTCTTTTGCGCTCTCTCTCCCCCTCTCTTTTGTCCTCTCTCTCCCCCTCTCTTTTGCACTCTCTCTCTCTCCCCCATCTCTTTTGCGCTCTCTCTCTCCCCCATCTCTTTTCCGCTCTCTCTCTCTCCCCCATCTCTTTTGCGCTCTCTCTCTCTCCCATCTCTTTTGCACTCTCTCTCTCCCCCTCTCTTTTGCACTTTCTCTCCCCCTCTCTTTTGCACTCTCTCTCCCCCTCTCTTTTGCGCTCTCTCTCCCCCCTCTCTTTTGCTCTCTCTCTCAACCTCTCTTTTGAGCTCTCTCTCTCCCCCCTCTCTTTTGAGCTCTCTCTCTCCCCCTCTCTTTTGCGCTCTCTCTCCCCCTCTCTTTTGCGCTCTCCACCCCCCTCTCTTTTGCCCTCTCTCCCTCCTCTCTTTTGCTCTCTCTCTCCCCCTTTCTTTTGAACTCTCTCTCTCCCCCCTCTCTTTTGCGCTCTCTCCCCCTCTCTTTTGCGCTCTCTCTCCCCCTCTCTTTTGCGCTCTCTCTCCCCCATCTCTTTTGCGCTCTCTCTCCCCCCTCTCTTTTGCACTCTCTCCCCCTCTCTTTTGCACTCTCTCTCTCCCCACTCTCTTTTGCGCTCTCTCTCCCCCCTCTCTTTTGCTCTCTCTCTCCCCCTCTCTTTTGAGCTCTCTCTCTCCCCCTCTCTTTTGAGCTCTCTCCCCCTCTCTTTTGCACTCTCTCTCTCCCCCCCTCTCTTTTGCGCTCTCTCCCTCATCTCTTCTGCTCTCTGTCTCCCCCTTTCTTTTGAGCTCTCTCTCTCCCCCCTCTCTTTTGAGCTCTCTCTCTCCCCCCTCTCTTTTGTGCTCTCTCTCTCCGACCCTCTTTTGTGCTCTCTCTCCCCCCTCTCTTTTGCGCTCTCTCTCCCCATCTCTTTTGCGCTCTCTCTCCCCCTCTCTTTTGCGCTCTCTCTCTCCCCCATCTCTTTTGCACTCTCTCTCTCCCCCATCTCTTTTGCGCTCTCTCCCCCTCTCTTTGTGCTCTCTCCGCCTCTCTTTTGCACTCTCTCTCCCCCCTCTCTTTTGTGCTCTCTCTCCCCCCTCTCTTTTGCGCTCTCTCTCCCCCCTCTCTTTTGCGCTCTCTCTCCCCCCTCTCTTTTGCACTCTCTCTCCCCTCTCGTTTGCGCTCTCTCTCTACCCCTCTCTTTTGCGCTCTCTCTCCACCCCTCTCTTTTGCGCTCTCTGTCCCCTCTCTTTTGCGCTCTCTGTCCCCTCTCTTTTGCGCTCTCTCTCCCCTTCTCTTTAGCGCTCTTCCCCCACTTCTCTTTTGCGCTCTCTCCCATTTTTTTGCGCTCTCTCTCCCCCCTCTCTTTTGCTGTCTCTCTCCCCCTCTCTCTTTTGCTGTCTCTCTCCCCCTCTCCCTTTTGCTGTCTCTCTCCCCCTCTCTCTTTTGCTATCTCTCTCCCCCTCTCTTTTGCTGTCTCTCTCCCCCCTCTCTTTTGCTGTCTCTCTCCCCCTCTCTTTTGCAATCTCTCTCCCCCCTCTCTTTTGCGCTCTCTCTCCCCCCTCTCTTTTGCTCTCTCTCTCTCCCCCTCTCTTTTGAGCTCTCTCTCTCTCCCCCTCTCTTTTGAGCTCTCTCTCTCCCCCCTCTCTTTTGAGCTCTCTCTCTCCCCCTCTCTTTTGCGCTCTCCCCCCTCTCTCTTTTGCGCTTTCCACCCCCCTCTCTTTTGTGCTCTCTCTCTCCCCCTCTCTTTTGTGCTCTCTCCCCCATCTCTTTTGCGCTCTCTCTCCCCCCTCTCTTTGGCACTCTCTCCCCCTCTCTTTTGCACTCTCTCTCTCCCCCCTCCCTTTTGCGCTCTCTCTCCCTCCTCTCTTTTGCTCTCTCTCTCCCCCTTTCTTTTGAGCTCTCTCTCTCCCCCCTCTCTTTTGAGCTCTGTCTCTCCCCCCTCTCTTTTGCGCTCTCTCCCCCTCTCTTTTGCGCTCTCTCTCTCCCCCTCTCTTTTGTGCTCTCTCTCCCCCCTCTCTTTTGTGCTCTCTCTCCCCCCTCTCTTTTGTGCTCTCTCTCCCCCTCTCTTTTGCACTCTCTCTCTCCCCCTCTCTTTTGCGCTCTCTCCCCCATCTCTTTTGCGCTCTCTCTCCCCCCTCTCTTTGGCACTCTCTCCCCCTCTCTTTTGCACTCTCTCTCTCCCCCCTCCCTTTTGCGCTCTCTCTCCCTCCTCTCTTTTGCTCTCTCTCTCCCCCTCTCTTTTGAGCTCTCTCTCTCCCCCTCTCTTTTGCCCTCTCTCCCTCATCTCTTCTGCTCTCTCTCTCCCCCTTTCTTTTGAGCTCTCTCTCTCCCCCCTCTCTTTTGAGCTCTCTCTCTCCCCCCTCTCTTTTGAGCTCTCTCTCTCCCCCCTCTCTTTTGCTCTCTCTCCCCCTCTCTTTTGCGCTCTCTCTCTTCGACTCTCTTTTGCGCTCTCTCTCCCCCCTCTCTTTTGCGCTCTCTCTCCCCCTCTCTTTTGCGCTCTCTCTCTCTCCCCCTCTCTTTTGCGCTCTCTCTTTTCCACATCTCTTTTGCGCTCTCTCCCCCCTCTTTTTGTTCTCTCTCCGCCTCTCTTTTGCACTCTCTCTCCCCCCTCTCTTTTGTGCTCTCTCTCCCCCCTCTCTTTTGTGCTCTCTCTCCCCCTCTCTTTTGTGCTCTCTCCCCCCTCTCGTTTGCGCTCTCTCTCTACCCCTCTCTTTTGCGCTCTCTCTCCACCCCTCTCTTTTGCGCTCTCTGTCCCCTCTCTTTTGCGCTCTCTCTCCCCTTCTCTTTTGCGCTCTTCCCCCACTTCTCTTTTGTGCTCTCTCCCATTCTTTTGCGCAGTCTCTTCCCTCCCTCTCTTTTGCTCTCTTTCTCCCCACCTCTCTTTTGCGCTCTCTCTCCCCCCTCTCTCTTTTGTGCTCTCTCCCCCCTCTCTTTTGCTGTCTCTCTCCCCCTCTCTCTTTTGCTGTCTCTCTCTCCCCCTCTCTCTTTTGCTGTCTCTCTCCCCCTCTCCCTTTTGCTGTCTCTCTCTCCCCTCTCTTTTGCTGTCTCTCTCCCCCTCTCTCTTTTGCTATCTCTCTCCCCCTCTCTTTTGCTGTCTCTCTCCCCCTCTCTCTTTTGCTGTCTCTCTCCACCCTCTCTTTTGCTGTCTATCTCCCCCCTCTCTCTTTTGCTGTCTCTCTCCCCCCTCTCTTTGCTGTCTCTCTCCCCCCTCTCTTTTGCTGTCTCTCTCCCCCCTCTCTTTTGCTGTCTCTCTCCCCCCTCTCTTTTGCTGTCTCTCTCCCCCTCTCTCTTTGCTGTCTCTCTCCCCCTCTCTTTTGCTGTCTCTCTCCCTTTCTCTCTTTTGCTGTTTCTCTCCCCCCTCTCTTTTGCTGTCTCTCCCCCTCTCTCTCTCTCCCCCCTCTCTCTCCCTCCCCCCCTTTCCCTCCCTCCCCCCTCTCTCTCTCCCTCTCTCTCCCCTCTCTCTCCCCCTATCTATCTCTCTCCCCTCTCTTTCTCTCTCCCCTCTATCGCACGACTGCACCCACCCACGCACCTCTCGCGGCTATTAACGCATGGCCATGCCCCCTTCACGCCGACCACGCCCCTGCTCACACCCAGCCACGCCCACTTCTGCCGCGGCTGCAGATCAGCTAGGGACTCAAATTCCAGGTGTGTTTTTCCTCGTGCTGTCTCTACTGCGCATGACAGCTTCGGACAAACACACTTGGCCTTTTATTATATAGGATGTTGAAAATAATGGTATTAATTTAATGCAGAGAAAACGGTATATAATGTGTGGGTACAGTAAATGATTAAGAGGAAAATTACAGCTAAACACAAACACTGCAGAAAACTAAAAAACATAAATTATGCTTACCTGATAATTTCATTTCCATCGTGGGGAGGAGTCCATGCCATCATTCATTACTTGTGAGAAATTAGAACTTGGCCACCAGGAGGAGGCAAAGACACCCCAGCCAAAGGCTTAAATACCTCCCCCCACTTCCCCTATTCCCCAGTCATTCTGCTGAGGGAACCAGGAACAGTAGGAGAAATATCAGGGTATAAACGGTGCCAGAAGAAAAAAACAAAATTTAGGTCTGGCAACTGGAGAAACGGGCGGGAGCTGTGGACTCTCCTCCCTACGATGGAAATGAAATTATCAGGGAAGCATAAATTATGTTTTCCATCTAAAGGGGAGGAGAGTCCACGGCATCATTTATTATTTGTAGGAAACAAATACCCAAGCTCTAGAGGAGACTGAATGATACACGGGAGGTTAGAAAGGGAGGCGGAACCTAACATAAGGGCATCACAGCCTGCAAATCTTTTCTCCCAAAAGCAGCTTCTGATGAAGCAAAAACGTAAAATTTGCAAAACTTAGTAAAAGTATTTAAGGAGGACCAGGTGTCCGCCTTACAAATCCATTCTTAAATGCTTAAAAAGAAGCCACAGCTCTAGTTGAATGAGCCGTGATCCTCTTTGGAGGCTTATGTCTCATAAATCAAGCAAATCATGCTCCTCAACCAAAAGGACAAAGAAGTGGAAGAGGCTTTCTACCCCTTGTGTTTTCCTGAATACACTATAAAAACAGATCTAGTCTGTCTAAATTCCTTTGTAGCCTGAAGATAAAACTCAAGACTCAAACTACATCCAAATTATGAAGCAAACCGCTCCCGCAGAGGAAGAAGGGTTAGGACACAAAGAAGGAATAACTATTTCCTGATTGATGTTATGATTAGACACAACTTTGGGGAGAAATCCCAAACCAGTGCGAAGAACAGCCTTATCAGCGTGAAAACCAGATAAGGAGGCTCACATTGCAAGGCCGCCAACTCAGATACCCTGTGTGCTGATGCAATAGCCAACAGGAAGAGAACCTTCCAAGAAAGAATCTTAATGTCAATAGAGTGCATAGGCTCAAACAGAACCCTCTGCAACACTTTAAGAAACAAGTTCAAGCTCCAGGGAGGAGCAGAATTTCTAAAGACATGCCTGATTCTAGACAGAGCCTGAACAAAAGAATGAATATCAGGAAGCTCTGCTAGCCTCTTGTGCAACAAAACAGATAACGCCGAAATCTATACCTTTAAGGAACTGGCAGCAAGCTCCTTCTCCAACCCATCCTGGAGGAAGGACAGAATCCTTGATATCCATGTTTCTCACACAAGGACAAGTAAGTCCTCCACACCTTATGATAGATGCACCCAAGTGACCGGCTTCCTGGCCTGAATGAGAGTATCAATCACTCTCTCAGAGAATCCTCTCTTGGCTAGGACTAAGCGTTTCAATCTCCACGCAGGTCAGCCTCAGAGAATCTAGGTTTTGATGTTGGAAGGGACCTTGAACTAGCAGATCCCTGCGACAGAGTAACCTCCATGGAGGAGAAGATGACATCTCCACCAGATCTGCAAACCACGTCCTCCTCAACGAAGCAATCAGTATAGCTGAACACAGAAAGCTACATTACAGGAAGGGAATAGTAATATATCACAGTTGTTATCCATGTATCTCCAATTGCAGTGTAAAAATATTGTCTTGTTTCATGAGAAGACATAGAAAAACTATTCTTTAAGACTAAACAGACTAAAAAAAAAAAGGAAAAAAGGCAAATGTTTTCTATCTCCACTTACTTCTAGTTAAGTGGCTTAACCCCTTAGTGACCAGACCATTTGTTTTCAATTGTCTTAACATTAAGGACCAGGGCTGGTTTTACATTTCTGCTGTGTTTCTGTTGAGCTGTAATTTTCCCTCTTACTCATTTACTGTACCCACACATATTATATACCATTTTTCTCACCATTAAATGGACTTTCTAAATATACCATTATTATCATTATATCATAATTTACTATAAAAAATTATAAAATCTGTTGCACATCTACAACCACCAAAAACACCCATGCTAAATAGTTTCTAAATTTGTGCCTGAGTTTAGAAATCCCCAATGTTTACATATTCTTCGCTTTTTTGTAAGTTATTGGAGCAATAAGTACAAGTAGCACTTTGCTTGTTGCCAAACCAATTTTTTCAAAAAATAGCAAAATATAGCATGTGATTATCTGTTAGGAATCCCTGATTAACCGCTCACATGTGTATATATCTTTTTTTTTTTTTTTAGTAGACAACCCAAAGTATTGATCTAGGCCCATTTTGGTATACTTAATGTCACCATTTAACTGCCAAACGCGATCAAATAAAAGAAAAAAATCAAATTACAAGATATTTAAACTAATTAACACCTGAATCTAATAGCCCTATCAAAATAAAAAAGCCCCCCAAAATAAAAAAAACCCTAGCCTAAACTAAACTATCAATAGCCCTTAAAAGTGCCTTTTGCAGGGAATTGCCCCAAAGAAATCAACTCTTTTACCTGTAAAAAAAAATACAAACAACCCCCCCAACAGTAAAACCCACCACCCACACAACCAACCCCCCAAATAAAATACTATCCAAAAAAAACCTAAGCTCCCCATTGCCCTGAAAAGGGCATTTGAATGGGCATTGCCCTTAAAAGGGCAATTAGCTCTTTTGCGACCCAAACCCTAATCTAAAAAATAGATTAGGGCTATTGATAGTTTAGTTTAGGCTAGGGTTTTTTTTTTATTTGGCGGGCTTTTTAATTTTGATAGGGCTATTAGATTAGGTGTAATTATTTTAAATATCTTGCAATTTGTTTATTATTTTCTGTAATTTAGTGTTTTTTTTGTACTTTAGCTAATTTAATTTATTTAATTGTTTTTAATTTAATTAAAGGGACACTGAACCCAATTTTTTTCTTTTGTAATTCAGATTTACGCCTATTATCAAATTGTCTTCATTCTCTAGGTATCTTTATTTGAAAAGCAAGAAGGTAAGTTTAGATGACGGCCCATTTTTGGTGAACAACCTGGGTTGTCCTTGCTGATTGGACAGCACCAACAAACACGTGCTGTCCAGAGGGCTGAACAAAAAATTGACTGGCTCTTTAGCTAAGATGCCTTATTTTTCAAATAAAGATAGCAAGAGAACAAAGAAAATTTGATAATAGGAGTAAATTAGAAAGTTGCTTACAATTGCATGCTCTATCTGACTTATGAAAGAAAAATTTGGGTTTAGTGTTCCTTTAATTTATTTAATTGTAGGGTTAGGTTAGGTGTTATTGTAACTTAGGTTAGGTTTTATTTTACAGGTACTTTTGTATTTATTTTAGCTAGGTAGTTATTAAATAGTTAATAACTATTTAATAACTATTCTACCTAGTTAAAAAAAATACAAACTTGCCTGTAAAATAAAAATAAACCCTAAGCTAGATACAATGTAACTATTAGTTATATTGTAGATAGCTTAGGGTTTATTTTATAGGTAAGTATTTTGTTTTAAATAGGAATAATTTAGGTAATAATATTCATTTTTATTTAGATTTATTGTAATTATCTTTAAGTTAGGGGTTAGGGGGTGTTAGGGTTATACTTAGGTTTAGGTGTTAATAAATTTAATATAGTGGCGGCGACGTTGGGGGAGGCAGATTAGGGGTTTAATAAATGTATGTAAGTGGCGGCGTTGTTAGGGACGGTAGATTAGGGGTTAATAATATTTAACTAATGTTTGCGAGGCGGGAGTGCTGCGGTTTAGGGGTTAATATGTTTATTATAGTTGCGGCGATGTCCGGAGTGGTAGATTAGGGGTTAAAACATTGATTTTATTGTTTGCAATGCTGGAGGGCCTCGTTTTAGTGGTTAATAGGTAGTTTATGGGTGTTAGTGTACTTTTTAGCACTTTAGTTATGATTTTTATGTTATGGCGTTGTACCATAAAACTCTTAACTACTGACTTTTAAATGCGTTAGGGATCTTGGAGGTAGAGGGTGTACCGCTCACTTTTTGGCCTCCCAGGACAGACTTGTAATATCAGTGCTATGGAAGTCCCATAGAAAAAAGACTTTACAAAGTTTACGTAAGTCGTTTTACGGTAAGGCCAAAGAAGTGTGCGGTGCCCCTATACCTGCAAGACTCGTAATAGCAGCGGCGTTAGGACCTCTTAACGCTGCTTTTTTACCTTAACGCACAACTCGTAATCTAGCCGTAAGTTGCCGGTCTGTAGGCTTTGATAAATAAGGCGAATCAAGCTCTCCTCAATTAAGCTGCGGAATTCCAGCGTATTTGCTGTTGACGGCTTGATAAATAGGCCCCTCTGTGTGTTTTTGTAATTAGTATGATTTGTCCAATTAATACTATTTTGTGCAGGCGTTAAAGGCTATACTGAACCCAATTTTTTCTCATTCATGATTCAGATAGAGCATGCAATTTTTTTATTTTTTTTTTAAATGATTTTTATTGAGGTAAAATGACAATCACAAATAGAAACTACATATAGAAATATCATGGCAACATGCCCATTTGACATTCAGTAAATTTTACAAAGTGGATTGAACAAGCATTACCTTACAACTGTATAACCCGGACTTAACACAGTCCGAATATGTAACTTCAAGCCATGGGCATTACCTCATTTTTACATAAGTGCATGAACAGAGGACAAATAAAACAGCTCTAAATATCTAGTTGGGTGCAAGCCCAAATTTACTAACCAAAATAGAACCTTTTGCAGGCTTGTGCTTGTCCTTGGAATAGTCATCTCTAAAAGAAAAAAAAGGGGGGGGGGGGGGACCTATGTGAAGTCGCTGCAGGTGCTGTCTCAGTAGGAAATGTTTTTAAATTAAATTAGTCCCTTATGGACCTCAAGGATAAGAAAAATACTGCAGCGACATATAGAATGTGGTTAGGGATACAGTAGCTGCACATTAAGCTGCACCAACCGAACAAACTGAGGCCACTTTTAACAAAACAGCGATAGGGGGTGTTGTGGCTTTATATGAAGATATTTAATAATATGCAGCTCGAAATCCATTATGTAAAGCATATCCCTATCTCAGTGGACACATCTGCAGCACTTTTAAATGCTCAGGTAACCTTACGTGTGAGGGGGAGAGACAGGGGCGAGAGCTTTGAAGCATTTTCCTTGTGGTCTTGAGAACCGCCCATAGAATATTGACATTATGACAAGAATATGGAGCTAGGTAATATGGGAAAGTAAGTCCCTGTACAACATTCCAAGGAAGTAAAATACGTAACCTACTAAGTACAGGTTAAGACCTATGGACGCAAGTAGCATCTTCTACAGAACAAATTGTTAATCAGACCTGCAGCTATCTAGCGGTTACCAGTAACCACCCATTCCACAGATAAGAATAAAAAATAGAAAAAATAAATAAAAAGGTGCATTCTAGTTTAGACTGTGGGATTAAACAAGCATAGGACTATAAACACGTAGGTGTAATGGCAAATTACAGCATAGTTAGGAAAATATGAGCCAACAGTCCATTAACTATTAGAAAAAGTTAACATTCCCAGGCAATAATCAGATATGAAGTAATGAGTTTCATGCTACCTAGGGAATGCTAAATGCAATAATTCTCTATTATATAATGCACCAACAAGCTTTTAATTTATCTAGGGAATAATAAACATATTTATAGTATATTTAATTTACATGGCTATGCATACTTAACTGGACATTGAGAACAACAACATATGTATTGTACCTGGCATATTAAGACAGTTCCCAAGCTGCAGACACCCCACAAAAACAAGCTACCATCTTGTAGTAGATATATCTCCCAAAAATCTAATTAAGGTTACCTAACAACTATATACTTATAGGGAGCCCGCAGCTCAGATTCCAAATAATTTTATAGGACTTTTGAAATAGTCTATCAGGCCATCATTAATATGTACATAAATCAGCAGTGGAGTACCATGAGACCGCAAGGCCATCGTTCTTATATGGGGAGATCCGGATTGGCAATGACGATACAGTCCCAGGCCTGATAGCAGAGGAAATACCAAAGTCAACCAACGCCACATCGGGCAACTATTTCCACAGGGAGGCCGGCCCACGGACTACCTTTAAAGTCTCCAAGAAGATCCGACTGCTCCGCTTGCCTACTCAGACTCAGAGTTCCCCTGCAGGGCCAGATCTGTACAACATATTTCCAACCTTGTATGCGGCAAACCTCTCCAGGTGCGCAGGTGAGCATTCCGGCTTCTACTGTGCTTAGGTATGGGGTTCTCATCGCTAGCAACCTGGCTTGGTCTGTAGTCTCAAATACTCCCGGATAATTGTAAGACCCAGCTACACACCTGGGGAACCCTCCTGGCTGACCTCGCGTCTCACTAGGCAAAATGGTCCCTGACAGCGCTACAGGATGCGCATTCTCCCCTTCCGGAGGGCCGGCCGTACCCCCTTGGATAGGGGCCAAAGTAGAAGGTAGGGAATCTTGACAAAAGCTTGTCAGCTCATTAACGGTTGAGAGTGGGATTAGACCCAATTGTGCAGCACTGCTTAGACAAATAGGATCTGCATTCACAGCCTTGCAGAGATTAGGTACATCCATGCTAGCGTGGGTGCTCTCCATGTGGCCCAGAAGCCGGTCAAATTTACTCAGCAAGAGCTCGAAGTCAGCCATTAACTCTCGTATGACCTGCATAGCCTCCTCCATGGTTAATCTTGAGAAATGAATAGCAGTATGTCAGCCAATACTACTTTACCCCGGGGTACGGGGGGGGGGGGGGGAGTTGACAGGTAGGCCGCCGCCTCCAACCTCAACGGTCCAGTTCAGAAAACTGCCGGTGTCATATGGATAAAAGTTATGTCCTCAGGTTCAGCACAGACTTCTCCAACTAGATATACCAGACTCAATGTTAGGTGGGACCTGTAGTAGTAGGTAATCGGCGGATTCACCTTATTTTCCTAGCAGTCACTGAATTTGCGACCGATCATGGCCGCTGTCCGGACACGCCCCCGAGCATGCAATTTTAAACAGATTTCTAATTTACTCCTATTTTCTTAATTCTCTTGGTGTCTTTATTGGAAAAAGCAGGAATGTAAGCTTATGAGCCAGTCTATCTTTTGTGCAGCCCACCAATCAGCAAGAGCTATCCAGGGTGCTGAACCTAAAATGGGCCTTACAGCCTTGCTTTTTCAAATAAATATACCAAGAGAACAAAAGAAAACTAATGATAGGAGTAAATTAGAAAGTTGCTTAAAATTGCATGCTCTCTCTGAATCATGAAATACAAATTGTTATGTTCAGTATCCCTTTAAGGTTCTGTTAATGTTCATGGTAATAGTAGGCTTGTCGCTTTATCACTACTTTATGCATGTTTGTGCATACTGTTAACTGTCCCTTTAAGACTTTTTTGTCTACTTTAATGTTCTGTCCCTTTTATTTTATACTATATATATATATTTTTTAAAAATATAATTTTTAATTGCTACACTATGTAAAATACAAACAATATATGCTACAATTTATTCATCTACATTCAGTATGAGAAAATTAGTTTCATCTGATAAGAGTAGAATGAGTACATTATTTACACAGTGATTCCTTTCACAAAGGGGGGGGGGGGTAAAATACAAACAATAAATGCTGCAATTTGTACATCTACACTCAGTATGAGAAGTTAACATTTTGATTTTATCTGATAAGAGTACAGCGAAACAAAAAGAAATCATGTGTCTGATCCCAATCCCCTCTCACCCTCCTATTTTCATTTGAAGCTTAAATGATCTGGAACCCCCCTCTTAGAATTGCTTCCTGTATATAAACTGTATTTGAAAATGGAAAGATTATCTGTTTCTGTATATCTGGAGGATGAGTTCTAATAAAATACCCCCATTTTTAAAAAAAGGTAGAAACGTCAGTCGTTATTATATCGTGCATCAAATTGTTCTATTATCATTTTACTCATAACTAGTTCCGTGATTTTTTTTAAACTTGGGGGTCTCTTCTACTTCCAAGTAGAGAAGATTACATTACGACCACATAGGATAACAAAGTTAATACATTTTACATTAATAAGTCCTTTTTCCATTTCCTTTTAGGAAAATGATGTCTAATAAATTAATCTGCAACTGGAGTTAGTATTTTAGAGATCCAATCTTTGATCATGATCCAAAATTTCTTAAAGGGACAGTCTACACCTATAGCAACATCATTTCAAACCATAGATCGTGTTCCGATTGTTCTAACTCACCCCCTCTACCCTAACGAGTCTGCTACACAAAGCGAGTTATTAGAAATAAGAAGTTTGATTTTGGACGTTAGAAATGGCCGATAAACTCCGCCCAATCCCTTCTCCTCCTACCCTGTTGTCCTGTTCTTAAGTTAGCTCATACTCGTGCATGTAGCACAAAGTGACATAATGAGCCTCCTAACACGCCTGTGAATCTTTAGTGTTTTGTGTAACCGGAAGTCCGTCCCCGCATCTGGAACCTACAGCCTCCGCAAAAGAACAACAACATATTGCGCTTGAATAAAATTAGGATTTAAACAATTGCAAAATAATATTTAATTCATTAATTTGATCGTCGCTTCACTCTATACACTCTAAATAGCTTTTCCACAGAATAATTTATTTTGTGTTCAAATTTAACATATGTTTGAGTTCTGGGGTTTTTTGCTCATATGCTGCTGCGCATGCGCGAAAAAACAAAAGCGCAGGACAGATTTTTAACCTGTGGTCAACTTTTGATTGGATCGTTGAAAATAAGAGAGTCTATGATGTCATTTATAGGAGGAGCTTGACGGCCATTTCTAACAATAGAAATCTAACTTTTGAATTCGAATAACTCAGTTGGTGTAGAGGACTCGTTATGGTAGTGGGGGAGAGTTAAATAATCGATCTATGGTTTGAAGTTATGTTGCTATAGGTGTAGACTGTCCCTTTAACTTTCAGACACACTCCTAGGCAATGCGTCATATTGGCTTTCCCGGTCCCTTTAAGGCTGTGTGCATGTTGAATGTGCTTCTCCTTTAAAGGGATACTGAACCCAAATGTTTTCTTTCATGATTCAGATAGAGCATGACATTTTAAGCAATTTGCTAATTTACTCCTATTATCAGTTTTTCTTCGTTCTTTTGCTATCTTTATTTTAAAAGCAGGAATGTAAATCTTAGCAGCCAGCCCATTTTAGGTTCAGAATCATGGATAGTGCTTGCTTATTGGAGGCTGACATTTACCCACCAATAATCAAGCATAACCCAGGTTCTCAACCAAAAATGGGTCGGCTCCTATGCATCACATTCCTGCTTTTTAAATAAAGATAGCAAGAGAATGAAGAAAAATTGATAATAGGAGTAAATTAGAAAGTTGCTTAAAGTTACATGATCTGTCTGAATCATTAAAGAAAAAAATGGGTTTAGTGTCTCTTTAAGGCTGTGTACACTGTTGGTGTTTGTGCATCTGTGGTATCTTCTAGATTCCCATTCTACCCTCCTCCAACTAGACTATAGCTACCCAGATTACTTCTGCTCCTTCACAGAGCCCACATCCCCCACATCGTATATTCCCTAGCCAGACACCCTGCATGTATTTTCCCTCTAGGTTGACATATTTCCCCCAACCAGATTACTTTTCTTTACCCTCCCCATTCTATCTTATCCCTATATTTCTCATTCCCCATTCTATCTGATCCCCATATCCCATATATTACAGGAATGGTTTGTTGTGTTCTGCTAGCCTTGTCAAAGATGGAGATAATGGGTCCTGTCATTTTTAGCCCTGCCCACAGATCGCCTTTGTAGCTTAGTGGGTTAGAAAGCAGCCTTGTAAACATAGGGTAGATAGTTTGAATCCTGCTATGGGTGCAGGGCTGATGTTATGCTTTGCTTTTTAGTAGCATTTTACAACTAGCCATTGTGCCGGAGTGGTTTGGTCCGTTTTCTTGCAAGCAAACGGTTGTGTGTCTGTTTCCTGCTATGGGTGCTGGATATTTGTTGATTTTATTCCATTTATTTTCTTAAATCAACTCACTGCTTATATACTATTTCTATTTATTATTGTCTACAAATGATGTCTACTGGTCCTGTCGGCGCTCCACGTATCTGGCTTTTGCAGCTCAGTGATTATCTCCGCTGCTTTTGGAACGGAAGGTTGAGGCTTTCCATCCAGCTATGGTTCCATGGTCATCGGGGCCCTTTAGTAACATCCTTTTTAACTAGTTATTCAAAATTCAAAAATGTAAATAATATGCTGTATGAGCACAAGGTTTTACATATACAAATGCTATCCAAATGCCCTCTAGTGGTCAAATTGTATAATGATTACATGCACTCTTCAAGCTCGAAGAAATGAGCACACAAACCTCATAGGTTTAGCTAGCAAATTTAAAAAAACACAGACAAATGATTAATTGGTGAGAAACATTTGATATCATTGATATTACATAATTGACTTTTAGAATAATGAAAAACATTATTTGTTTTCTAAACTGTCCCTTTAACAAAATTACATATGCTAACACATATTTGAAGCTTGTTGGTATATCTACATGTACTTGTTCAAAAAATAAATATTGAAATCAGATTTATATTGACGTGTTAAATAAAGTATATTTTCTTAAAGAGACATTATTGTGTTAATTTTTTATTGGAAAGACATTTTTTTGAACAATGAATATGGTTTAAAGTCCTTTTAGGAGTGGGGGGTGAAAATATGCTAACAATAATATATTTGAAGATTAAACAATGTGGAACTCATACATGATACAAAAATCAACATTTGCATTAAAGGGACAGTATACTATATTTTTAACAGAACTGTATGTAATAGACACTACTACAAACAACAAGATTAACATATACTGATATCAATATTACAAAGCTTCAAACACTTTCAAAGAAAATCGGGTTAGCTCTATTGAAAATATAGATGAACCCCCATTACAACCGTAAAACAAGACAATACCCCATCATTAACATATGAAAAGACCATTTACACAAACAGGAGAAAGCTGGAGATGGTACTCACATGAAACTCAGAGGCTTGGCGAGGAGTCTGAAAATTACTTACATTTTCTTAGAACAGAAGCAAAATGAAACGTGTATTTGTTAAACAATGGACTATCTAACTAGAGAACAAATTAAAAGATTTGATTTATAATGTGAGTGTCTAATGAACCTTTAATAAAATATACAACGAAATTACATTTAGAAGAAGTCAGCATCATATATTTAGCATATGATAAAGATAAATGCATATTGATTACTTTATTCCAACACAATAGCGCATATTTACTCGATGTCTCACAGCCTAAATTAACCGCACCAGAGCGGTCTAAAAACCTAGCCATGTGGGTTCATAAACCCAGAAATGAAGCCATGTGTACCCTTCTTAATAAAGCATAAAAAACGTCTTTCCTTTAAAAATGTTATCTGCACTCACAGACATGTAAACGTTTGTCCCACAAACATCAACATCAGTGTCAACCATTTTTATATATAGCCCATATAATGCAAGCTCAGTAATCACCCCCTCTTTATTACTGCTACCCCTCTCCCTCATGGGGAATACTGTCAGCCAATTCTGAAATAACACAGTCTCTCCAGAAAAAAATGAGCTGAACATACTCACTGCTTATAGCATGAAAACGTTCCTCACACTGAAGTTTCTTAAGTACTCCTCAGCCATTCTGTGGGAACTACTCCTGGATCTTAGTAACAACTGCTAAGATCATCAGCCTCCAGGCAGAAGTCTTCATCCATCTGCTGCTGAGGGAAAATAGAGTACACATCGGTACCATTTAAAATAAAAAAACTCTTGCTTGAAGAAAATAAAAACTATCATTTTATCACCTCTTTCACTTTACCCCTTCCTAGTACTTAGAGTAGGCAAAGAGAATGGACTGGGGGTGGAGAGAAGGGAGGAGCTATATAGACCAGCTCTGCTGTGGTGCTCCTTTGCCACTTCCTGTTAGCAGGACGATAATATCCCACAAGTAAAGGATGAATCCGTGGGACCTCGTCGTATCTTATAGAAGAAAAATATATATATGTATGTAATGTGTATATTTATATATATATATAATATATATATAATATAATCGTGTGTGTTTGTGTGAATGTTTTTTTTTTCATGATAGAGCATGGAATTAAACTTTCAATTAATCACATTATTTTAATGTACTTTCTGATGTACTAGTTCCTAATGAGTATGTACAAGAGGTTATGCCATGTTTGTTTTAAATTACATGGGGACGGGAATAGGTGGGCGGGTTGCGGGGAGGAGGCGGGCAGGGGGTCGAGTTGCTGCACCATGGGCCTCTGGGTTGTACTTGCTCCCTGGGCCAAAAGTTGCCAGGTCAGCCCCTAACTTTAAGCTACAGGGAAAGACATTTTAAGCTGAACCATCATTTGCTAAAGAGGATGCTGTTCAGATGTCTAATGCCAATGATCAATCTATGCTGCAGCTTTCCTCCTCAAGCGTCCCAAGGGTTTACCAGCCCTCACAAGCAGCTGCCCTGCGCCTCCTCTATAACTCCTGCCGGGGTTACTTTACAGGACATTGCTTCCCTTATGTCTTCTGCAGTTTCAGATGCATTGTCTGCTTTTCCAATGTTGCAAGGAAAGCGTAAGAGGAAAACCAGAGATGTTTCTGACGGAGTTTTTGCTATTGTAGATGCTCCCTCCCCAGAACCCTAAGAGTAGGATACCGCGGGTAGCATCTGAGGGTGAAATCTCAGATTCGGACAGTGTAATTCCCTCTCACTGATACTGAGGTAGTTTATTTCAGGTTTAAGCTAGAAACACCTCTGTCTTACTACTAAGGAGGTTTTAGCTACTTCGGTGATGACAGCGACTCTTACGGTCGTTATTAACCCTAAAAAATCCAGTAAGCTTAACAAATATTTTGAGGTTCCTACCTCAATAGATGTTTCTTCCCGGTTCCAAACCAAGCTTCTGAGATTGTTACTAAGGAGTGGGAGAGACGCGGTATCCCTTTTTCTCCATCTCCTATATTTAAGAAGATGTTTCCCATAGCGACGCTGTCAAGGAGGCTTGGCAGACAGTTACTAAGGTGGAAGGAGCAGTTTCAAACTCTAGCCAAAAGAACTACTATTCCTATGAGGATAATTGTGCGTTTAAAGATCCTATGGATAAGAAACTAGAGGGGTTGCTCCAAAAAAGATGTATGTACACCAGGGTTTGCAATGGCAACCAGCTGTGTGCATTGCTACTCGTCACCAGTGTGGCAGCATATTGGTTTGATGCGTTATCTGATGCTCTGAAACTCCCCCTAGAACGAGATCCAGGACAGGATAAAAGTTTTTAAATTATCTAATTCCCTTTATTACAGATGCTTCCCTGCAAGTTATCAAGCTGGGAGCAAAGATTTCAGGTTTCTCTGTTCTAGCTTGCAGGGCCTTATGGTTTAAAACCTTGGTCTGCAGAAGTCCTCTAAGTCTAAGTTTTTTAGCGATCCCTTACATTGCGCATCATTGCGCAATGATCGCGAAAATTAGAATTGCACATACACGTTAACATGGGTTTGCTGTAAGTTGCATTGCTTTACACATGTTGGTCAAATGACGGATGAGTAATTCCGCTTGGAATCATTGCGCAATGATCGCGAAAATTAGAATTGCGCATACACATTAACATGGGTTTGCTGTAAGTTGCATTGCTTTACACATGTTGGTCAAATGACGGATGCATAATTCCACTTGGAATCATTGCGCAATGATCGCGAAAATTAGAATTGCGCATACATGTTAACATGGGTTTGCTGTAAGTTGCATTGCTTTACACATGTTGGTCAAATGACGGATGCGTAATTCCGCTTGGAATCATTGCGCAATGATCGCGAAAATTAGAATTGCGCATACACGTTAACATGGGTTTGCTGTAAGTTGCATTGCTTTACACATGTTGGTCAAATGACGGATGCGTAATTCCGCTTGGAATCATTGCGCAATGATCGTGAAAATTAGAATTGCGCATACACGTTAACATGGGTTTGCTGTAAGTGGCATTGCTTTACACATGTTGGTCAAATGACGGATGCGTAATTCCACTTGGAATCATTGCACAATGATCGCGAAAATTAGAATTGCGCATACACGTTAACATGGGTTTGCTGTAAGTGGCATTGCTTTTCACATGTTGGTCAAAATGAAATGTGAATTATTATATATGTGAAGAATACAGTATTCTTATTTTCAATATTATACATAATAAAAAAAAGACTAGCAGAATAAAAAAAATAAATAACATATGTCCATCAATTGATGAGAATGAAATAACACAAAAAATTAATTAAAGCTACAGTAAACAACACAACTGATTGAAAATAAGAGTACAGGATATATTTATCATGAATTTAATTGAGGAAACAATTAACTCATGGGACCTACCAAAAGATTAATAGTTTTTAATTGATTTGCTAATAATTTAAAGATTTTAAACATGGCATGATTTGTATTAATGATATCCAATCCTCATTTAATATATTACAGATCTGGATGTTGGTGCTGGAACCTCAAGCCAGGGCTTGTTACAGTATGGTATGTCTCATTTTAATTGACATTTGTCTTAGAAACATGGACAGAACATTACATACTAAATCCACATTGTTCAATATGTATATGTATCTGCAAAATGTATTAGTAAAATATTTACAAATAAGAATTAAAAAAAAAAAACCATAGGATTACATTGTAATACTAATCTGAATTTTTATAGATTTTAAGATATCCCATCTATTCTTGATATCTTCATTTTAATGTAAGATTCTTTGAATGTCCAATTTATATTCTTACCCTGTGTATTGCTTAATCTTATTTGGATACATTTTGACAAAATACACACACTTTTGCATATGTTTTGATTTTAAAAATATAGATTCAATTTTTGAAATTGATCACGTCATTTAAGGGACATGCCAACTAAATTTTACATTGAATGATTTGGAAACGTGATTTTATTGTTTTGTTTAAACATTTTATGAGCTACATTGGTTCAGTCTATTGTTTTAGTTCTTCTAAAAAAATATTTATTTTGGTTTAGGTTAAACAATGCATTTCTGGTATTATCCGGCGTTTTTTTTTCTGCATAAATTGGCATTTTGACAAAATTTAAAATCATGTGTTCAGATAACAGTAGTACATAGTTTCAAAAAGTATACAATTACACATTTTGAGCTTCATGACCCTTTAATAGAGGAAAATTTAATAATTCTTAAGATATCCTGAACTAACATATTAGATTGTAATTGCATGCTCCATCCCATTCATTACATCAGCATATGGAGTAGAGAATTCATTAACAGCAACATTGTCAAATCAATATATTTTTATATTAAAGGGACACTGAGCTAAAATTATTAATGTTGTCATTCAGATAGAGCATGCAATATTAATCAACATTTAAATATAATACTATAATAATATTTTAAATATTCTATTGCTAAATGTATTTTAAAATCAAGAATGTACGTTTATCTGCAGCTTCATTTTGGTTGACCACCTGGGTTTTTATCGATGATTGGTGGATACCTTCAACAAACAATATTTATTGAATCCAATATTGCTTATCTGCCTTTAAGATTAAAATGTAGCAAAATTAAAATTATAATAGGAGTCAATGTTAAATCATTGTGTAACAGTTTGAACAGTGAAATCAATGATTGAAATAAATCATGTCAGTGTCCCTTTAATAAACAATAGATTCATTAATCCTTACATTCTTTGGATTAGACAATATTGATATATAATTCACATATTCACTGTTGGAGTTACTTTATAGATATAAGCATACTCTAACAGCACCATGATTACATATTTGTACTAATCAATTTGGTTTTGTATTGTGATCAATATGTGTTATGTCCTAAACAAGATTACTGTACATTGCACAAATGGCTCGATGTGCCACATGTCTTTGTTTATATTTGGTCAACAGCTGTTATTCAAAATGTGGTTTGTGTGTATTCTTTTTAAGAACATTGATCAATGGGTATATTTAGATATGCAATAGCATCGTATGAGATGAGTTTGATGTCTAATATAGTCAGAAATTAAACATATGTTAAATACATCATTTTTTACAGAATCCCCTTGATTCAATCTAGCATTTTTTTATAATGACTGCTCTATTCTTCACATTTTCAAGTTGATTATTCTTATAAATCGAGACAGATGTGATTTAGTGCTATCCCAAATGTGTTCACTAATATATATCTATATCATTCATAGAGAGAGTTGTTGTGGGGAGCCCAGAGGGATCCAGCACCCGACACAGAGCTGCCTTTGCAGTCTTCTGGTAAGTCCATTGACTCATTTATATGTCATTGAAGGTGTATTGGTAATCAATATTATGAGCATGATTCTGATGAAGCATAACATTTGAAACAAACATATAATTTACTCCTCTGATTATATATTAATTTTATTTTAATATTGAAAGATTAAGAATTAAAAATTTCTTAGTCTACACCTTTGTTATTCAGAAGATGTATAGCATATGTTTGTTTCCATGTTCAATTTTGACAACAATCATCAAGTGATACACACATGAGAAATCTTAAATGTTCAATGTACTATGCTTTTATGATTTGAAAATTAATACAAACAATAAACTGAAAATCTGAATCATTGAGAATAACAAATCTAATGTCATTTGTATGCTCCATCAAAATGATGTAAATCATAACTTTGGGTGTGTATATCTTTAATGCAACATTGATGTGTGTCTTTGAGCAACAGTAACATATGTTATAATATCTGATCCTAACGTGTACACAACATGTTATGTTTTACAGAGATTGATTTAACATGTGGGACGGAGGAGGAAGAGGCTCCCTTGAAGTCTGATGGTATGTGAAATATATCTAACATGTATCCAACATGTTTCTTTATTGGAAATCATTTTATTGAAGACATTCAAGTCTACAGCTTTTGCACTTTAAAAAGGAATATTATTTGTCTGTTCAAATACACTACTGCCCCCCTTTATATATCAGGCAGCATGAAGATATGCTTGGATTTGTTTAAATATTTGGATTTTCTAATTCATGCCATCATGATGTCACATGCATATTCCAGGCCAAACCACAATTTTATAATTGTACAGACAGTCATTGCTATTCATCTGAGTGCCTATATACATACCATATCCTCATATCCTCATGTCATCATTGTTTAGAAATTCAAACACACTTCTAAGTATATTGCAAACATAATCAAGTTTAAATGCATTGATTTGATTTCATGATGTATGAGATGTTAATATATTTTTAATATTTATTTCAGATGGATCCTCCTCTTCTGGTCATCAGTTTTCCGCCCCTGCCCCAATCCCCTGCCCAGTCCCCCTGCCCAGTCCCCTGCCCACGTCCCCCTGCCCACTCCCCTGCCCCTCCACAGACGACAGACCCTCCAGCCCTTCCCATTTGTCCTATCCTGTCCCTCCCACAAAATGCCCCTTCCTCCCCCTTCGCCGCTCTCCCCGTCTTTTGGCCCGTACAGCTACCCCAGCTGCCCAGCCCCCAACTCACACCACTCCCCAGCTGTACGGGCTACCCCAGAGCAGCAGCCCATCCCTCCCCAACCCAATCCCATCCCACCCCAACCCAATCCCATCCCTCCCCCCCTGTCTCAACCTTCATTGTCCTGGGTGTCGGATTGTCCTTCCCAGGCACAGCTGTAAGTATCATTCAAATCAACATTATAAGATATTTAAAGGTACACTGAAGGAAAATTGTTTCTATTGTGATTCAAATAGAGCATGCAATGTTAATCAAATTTATAATTTACTACTCTTATCAATTATTCTTCATTCTCTTGCTATCTTTATTGAAACAAAGAAATGCCTCTAATTATTTTTTATTAAAACAAAATCTGGACATCATTTCTTTATTGTTGGATGAATGTATCCATCAATCAGCAGGGACAACCAAAGTTGATACCCAAAAATGGCCTGCCCTATAAACTTACATTCTTGCATTTAAAATATAGCTAGAGAATTCAAACATTTAAAGAATACGAGTAAATTAATCATTCTTTTTAATGTCATGCTCTATCTGAATCAGTAACTAAAATATTTAGGTTTAGTGTCCCTTTAATTTGATATCACTACATATACCAATCACCACTACTTGGATCCAACAATTTATGTACAAATGTTCATACATTATCTCTTGTATAACCCAGTGGGAATGTAATTTCTTCTGGTTGCTATGTTTACACAGCTTGTCCTCAACGCCCACATTTTTAAGGATAGGTGTGCCTACCACAGTATAACTAAAATATTTAAATTGCTAAAGTACAATGTAAATCCTTTTACAAGATTTTAGACACTCAAGCTGTAAAAGTGGATCATCAAAAACCAATTAAAGGGGACAAACATGTTGGAGTAAAATGTCCCTTTAATGGTTTAGGTCTGTCTGAATAACAATATTTCATGTGTAATAATCAATTTCATCAAATTAATTTAAAGAATGATTTGTCTTTATGATGACAATGTATCTTTGCTTATTCTGTTGTGTAATTATCCTTAATATATTTATTTTTCTTTATTTTAGGCTGTGACTCAACATGGCTCACGCTAGAAGGTCTAGCACGCGTACAGCAGGCCGTGTTGAGGAACGCAGCTGTCCTGAGAGGGATGAGCGACACCATGCAGGCCCAGCTACAGGTTCAGCATTTGACTCTCTGTCAGATGAGACGGTGGAATTCAATGCTTGAATCTGTAGCTGGACAGGCACAGGACGATGAAGGGGATGACCAGTAAGTGGAGGATCTGGAGATGCTCCAAGGGCGCAGATAAGAATCCTCCGTCCACATGTTGATGTTTGGTTTTATGGTTGCCATTTGGCCTTTTTTTATTGTTATTGTTGTGCCTGTTGCACTCTTTTACCTTGTCATATGTCTCCAATGGGGCTATGCTGGCCCTTGGCTACTCTCTTCATGGACTGTGATGCACTCTGTTACCTTGTCATATGGCTCCAATGGGGCTATGCTGGCCCTTGGCTACTCTCTTCATGGACTGTGTTGCACTCTGTTACCTTGTCATATGGCTCCAATGGGGCTATGCTGGCCCTTGGCAACTCTCTTCATGGGACTGTGATGCACTCTGTTACCCTTGTCATATGGCTCCAATGGGGCTATGCTGGCCCTTGGCAACTCTCTTCATGGACTGTGATGCACTCTGTTACCTTGTCATACTGTCTCCAATGGGGCTATGCTGGCCCTGGCAACTCTCTTCATGGACTGTAATGCACTCTGTTACCTTGTCATATGGCTCCAATGGGGCTATGCTGGCCCTTGGCAACTCTCTTCATGGACTGTGATGCACTCTGTTACCTTGTCATATGGCTCCAATGGGGCTATGCTTGCCCTTGGCAACTCTCTTCATGGACTGTGATGCACTCTGTTACCTTGTCATATGTCTCCATGGGGCTATGCTGGCCCTTGGCAACTCTCTTCATGGACTGTGATGCACTCTGTTACCCTTGTCATATGGCTCCAATGGGGCTATGCTGGCCCTTGGCAAACTCTCTTCATGGACTGTGATGCACTCTGTTACCTTGTCATATGGCTCCAATTTTCCTGATCTTTAAAAGATTATTTATAAACGTTGTTGATGTTTTCTGACATACTAATAAAAGACATGTCATTGCACGATTCTTTGTCCTCTTTATTCATGTCATTGATTGAAACCTCTAGTTTATCTGGTTGATCCTTAAAGGGACCTTACCAAAAATAATGGTGTTTCCTGAATCATATATGTAATACAATTGTAAATGACTTTAAGATTAACATCTCCAATGTAATTTTATTATTTGTCTTTATATATTTTTCGTAAAGCTTTATCATTGCATGATTATGATTAGCATAGTAATTCTTTTATATATGTATATATAGATTGTTATTTGTGTATATATATGTATATTGCAAATTTCACTTCCATGTGTGTATTTATAAACTCTGCATGAATTGATGCACCTTTATCAAATGATCTGAGGATTGATACAATGATATAATCCCTGTAAAGTGTTCATTTTATTGAAATAGTATTGTCTCTGTGTATCCTCTTTTTACAAATAAAAATCATGTCCCTTTAAGTGATGCTGAGCACAATTGTTAATGAATGGATTTCCATTTCTAAAGCGTTTTTGTCCTTTTTACATGAACAAGGACATATAATCTTATTAATAAACAATCTTATTGTAATGTTGACAGCACATGTATTTCATTTTCAATTCTATCTTATTGTAGTAATGTAACCAAATCAATCTCTGTGTGTAATGCGCATATTTTAGATGAGGAATATGTTTTTTCAAATATTTGAACAAAAATACTTCTCCTCCCATATATGGCTATAGGTAGGCTGACCATATTTCAACTTGAATAAATGACACGTTTGATCAATACATGTGTCATTATTGTTATTCCAAAACAATCTAAACATATCTTAAAACATCAATGGCATATGTATTTCTCATGTGTATCTTTTAAATGTTAAAGATATACACCATAGCTATAGTTAAAGGGACAGTCAAGTCCGAAAAGATGCTTCATGATTTCGTGACATTCCTAGATAGCAATATAGACACAAACTAGTTACTAAAATATAAATACGTTTCTTATTGATATGCCAAGCTGTCAACTGAGTCCTTGTATTGGCTGCGGTTTTTCAGCGATCTCGGATGCGCCATGTTGCTTAAGACGTCACCTGCCAGGCTGTCCAATGATTCCTTGGATTGACTGACGATTTTACGCGATCAAGGATGCACCTTTTATTGGATGGCGTTTTTACGCGATCAAGGATGCGCCTTTTTTTTGGATTGCGTTCTTACGTGATCAAGAATGCGCCTTTTATTGGATTGCGTTCTTACGTGATCAAGGAAGCGCCATGTTAATTAAGACGTCACATGCAAAGGTAAAGAAACGTCTGATTGTATTACGTAGTCACGCAATATTTGTTTGTGCACGTTACACACGTTTGTGAATGAGAAGACAAGTTTAAAACCATGGCGAATATGGATTGTGTGCATCATGTTACATTGTTGACCCATAGCTGATAAAGACCACCACATTCTCTTTTGCTGGATGTCTGGTTGAATAAACGAACGAAAGCAAAATGTTTTCATGCATAAGATATTTCGAGGCAAGTGCAAATCTCTATAGTTCATCTTGTTTAATATGTTTGTCAACAATATGTTCCTTTTTATGAAAAATGACTGTTGTGTTTAATGTTAAAGATATCTAATTCATAAAGATGCGCTATTGTATTATAATAAAGTAATCAATATGCATTTATCTTTATCATATGCTAAATATATGATGCCGACTTCTTCTAAATGTAATTTCGTCGTATATTTTATTAAAGGTTCATTAGACACTCACATTAAAAACCAAAATATTTTATTTGGTCTCTAGTTATATAGTCCATTGTTTACCAAATACACGTCTACTTTTGCTTCTGTTCAAATAAAATTGAAGTAATTTTCAGACTCCTCGCCAAGCCTCAAAGTTTCATGTGAGTACCATCTCCAGCTTTCTCCTGTTTGTGTAAAGGGTCTATTCATATGTTAATGATGGGGTATTGTCTTGTTTTACGATTGTAATGGGGGTTCATCTATCTTTTCAATAGAGATAACCCGATTTTCTTTGAAAGTGTTTAAAGCTTTTTAATATTGATTTTGATATCAGTATATGTTAATCTTGTTGTTTCTAGTAGTGTCTATTACATGTTAAAAAGATTGTATACTGTCCCTTTAATGCAAATGTTGATTTTTGTATCATGTATGAATTCCACATTGGTTAATCTCCAAATATATTATTGTTATCATATTTTTTTTTTCACTCCTAAAAGGACTTTAAACCATATTCATTGTTAAAACAAATGTGTTTCTAAAAAAAAATAAACACAATAATGTCTCTTTAAGAAAATAGACTTTATTTAACACGTCAATATAAATATTTTTTCAATATTTCTTGTTTGAACAAGTACATGTAGATATACCAACAATCACCAAATATTATATGTTAGCATATGTAATTTTGTTAAAGGGACAGTTTAGAAAACAAATTATGTTTAGCATTATTAAAAAAGTCAATTTTGTAATATCAATGATATCAAAGGTTTCTCACCAATTAATCATTTGTCTGTGTTTATTTTAATTTGCTAGCTAAACCTATGATGTTCGTGTGCTCATTTCTTATAGCTTGAAGAGTGCATGTAATCAGAATGCAATTTGACCACTAGAGGGCATTTGGATAGCATTTGTATATCTAAAACCTTGATCTCATACAGCATATTTACCATGTATTGATCATTGATTGTGTAAAATGTTGTTATGTCAGAACAACAAATAAGTGGTCATTTTTCATAGGCATAGATACAAGGGTAAGCACATAAGTCACACATATTTCTCCATGTTTTGTTGTTTCCAACTTGATAATGCGTAATACAGTGTTTTCTTTGTAATCAATAATGTTCTGACTGTCCCTTTAAGCTGTGTTATTGGCATTTAAACAGTAATATGCCATCATGGATAATTGTAATGGTCATTTTGTTTTCGATTCGGGAAACAGTTTGGACATCACATCACAGAAACCAATCAATATCATGAACAAGGATAGGTATGTGATGTGGTTTTCACACACTTATAACCCACACTCTGCAAACAATCTGCCTCCATGGACCCGGTCCCATAGAAGTAGATTATATACAGAGTGTGGTCCACAAGTGTATGAAAACCACATCATCACATACCTATCCATTACACATTAAATAAAAAAACATTAAACATGAAAACAAATACTTACTTCCTCTTCCTTCCCCTCTTCCCACGGGGCTGAGGCTCTGGGAGGGTCAACTGCCGACTCCGACGAGTTCTCATTGGAGATGTTGTGGGAAGAGTGGAAGGAAGAGTACTGGGACGACCAAGGTGAGGAGGAGGAGATGGCCGAGGAGATGGCCCGGCAGGAGAAGATGGCCCAGCAGGAGAAGATGGCCCGGCAGGAGAAGATGGCCCGGCAGGAGGCCCAGCAGCAGGAGGCCCAGCAGATGGCGGCCCAGGAGCAGGAGGCTCAGCAGCAGGCGGCCCAGGAGCAGGAGGCTCAGCAGCAGGCGGCCCAGGAGCAGGAGGCTCAGCAGCAGGAGGCCCAGGAGCAGGAGGCCCAGGAGCAGGAGGCCCAGCAGATGGCGGCCCAGGAGCAGGAGGCAGACCAGCAGATGGCGGACCAGGAGCAGGAGGCAGACCAGCAGGAGGCAGACCAGCATGCGCCTCCCGAAAGAAATTAAACATCTCTGTTGGAGTCTAAAGGTTCTGTTTTGGGCTTCTTCTATTCGAGTAAGGAGGTGTATGATTTGGGTTTGGCCTTCAATAATTTTGTTTTGTCCTTCAATAATTCTATTTCTGCCTTCTATATTTTGGATCCGAGAGTTACGCATCTGGTCAATGTAGTCTAGTAGAACCCGCACCTCCGCTATTTCCTCTTGTTGTGCACGGCAGGGTGCCCGTGCACGGCGGCCTGCTGGTGCACGGCGGCCTGCTGGTGCACGGCGGCCTGCTGGTCCTTGAGGGGCCTCTGCTTCCGCGGCCTCTTCCTCTGCTTCCGGGGCTTCTTCGTCAAGGGGGGCCTCTTCGTCAAGGGGGGCCTCTTCGTCAAGGGGGGCCTCTTCCCTCCGAGGTGGAGATTCATCCCCACCACTCTCATCCCGGGGAAAAGGAGGAGCCGGTAGTTGCTGTGCTGCCTCCTCCCCAGACTCTGTATATTTGAAAAAGAAATAAATGTATATATTAGCATATTTCCAAATAAAGCTTTAAATTACTTAGCTTACGATACAATTACAAATGCAGCCTCATTAATCCACTTTGAAATCTAACAATCAATACGATGTCCGCATTTTCTAAACCGTGTTTGTGATATCTCTGGTCAATCTGAATGTTTTAGCGTTTGTTTTCAGTCCTGTTTAAATGCACACCTAACCTATAGCCTAGATACTAATGTAACCGCAAAGTAATTGTGAATGCGTGTAAACAACGTAATAGCATTAATCTGATCCTTAAAGGGACATGAAACCCAATGTTTTATCTTTCATGATTTAGAAGCATACAATTATAATCAACTTTCTAATGTACTTTTCTTATCTAATTTGCTTCATTCTCTGGATATTCTTTGCTGAAAAGCATATCTAGATATGCTTAGAAGCTGCTGATTGGTAGCTGCATATAGCTGCCTCCTGTGATTGGTTCACCGTGTGCATGGCTATTTCTTCATTAAAGTATATCTAAAGAATGAATCAAATTCGGTAATATAAGTAAATTGGAATGTTGTTTAAAATTGTATTCTCTACCTTAATCATGAAAGGAAATGTTTGCGTATAGTGTCCCTTGAAATACATTTGTATGTTAATTTTTTATTAAATGAGCTTACCGTCAGATGAGAATGGCAGGTTCCCGCTATCAATTCCTCCGATACCGACTATATCCACCTCGGAGATGCTGGGACGCAACATTTCCTCCCATCGGCAGTAATCGATTTCCAGTGCAGGGCCGCCACCGGTTCCTGCGGCATGTTGGGCCTCCCGGCTTAACTTTTTCTTAAGATCCATCTTGCAGTCCCGGTAGCGATGTTTAATAGAGTCCATATCTCTGTTCCGGCCACCCACTGCATTGACTGCATTCCTTATCTCCTGCCAGAGCTTCCTCTTCTCAGTCGGGGTGGTCTTCTGATGCTGCAGCCTCCTATACCTGGCCATATAGGCTTCTACGAGGGCCTCCTTCTCCTCCATAGAAAACCTCGCCTCCCTAGTCGCCTTGGCCTTCCCCTGTGACGATGCCCTCTGTTTCCCGGACTGTGAAGCCCTACTCTGTCCGCCACTGGGCCCAGCCACTTGTTCATCTTGAACCAAGTGGCTGGGTCCACCCACCGCTTCCACCCCCGCTTCCTGCCCCCCTTCCTGCCCCCCTTCCTGCCCTGTTCCTCTCCCCCTCCCTCTCCTCCCCCCCTCTACCTCTCCCCTGCCTGCCCTCCATCTCTTCCCTAAACTAAACCCCAAATAAGCAATCCAAAAGTGAGTGTGATCAAATGAAAGGGGGTCAAAATAAAGAACTAAAAAGACCAAAAAAAGTGCAGAAAGTGTGAAAGGGATATAAATAAAAGAGGGTAAGGAGTATTTAAATGAACAACATGAAGAAGAAGACTAAAAGGAGGATATGTAAACTAAATGTAACTAGGGGATGGGGATGGGGTATGGGATAAGAGTAAATGGAATTACAGGGAATGGGACTACAGGGAATGGGTTATGGAGTGTAGTATGAGAGGGTATGGGGTATGGAGTGTATGTAGTGTTATTGATAAGTGTATGTATGTATTGAATGTGTTTTTGCGTGTAAATGTGTTTTTCTCTAACTCACACTACCACTAACTCTCTAACTCACACTACCACTAACTCTCTAACTCACACTACCACTACCTCTCTAACTCAAACTACCACTAACTCACTCACGATAACACTAACTGACTCACAATAATGCACCAAATCTCTAAGCTCCAATCTCCAAAAACCCACCAGCAACACAGTGAAAGAAGCCATGCTTGTGTGGTGCTTATATACCCTGTGTAAATGTTTAATGATGTACCGGTTTGCGTTGTAAATTGTGTTCAGGTGTGCTTTATTCTTACTTATTATTTGTGCAATGTGTATTAGGTGTGTGAATTTGCGCATGCTCATTTGGAGTTAGTATTTGTGGAATGTGTAGAATGCGATGATGTCATAGTGCTCGTTTTCTATAACATTGACCAATAGTATTATGGTTAAATGTTAATTTGCGATGGTGTGGTATTAGTGAAGTACTGTATATGTATGTTTGTCCTAATATATAGTAATATTGAATGCGAGTATTTTGCTAGTGTATGATTGTGATTTTTGTTTTCCTTGTTGTTATTTTCCGTATTTCCGCATCTTAAATGATATGCGTATTCCCTGTATTTTATTTTTTAAAAATTCCCCCCGCTTCTGAATGTGTAATGCTTATGTGCTTTGTTTAGTGATTGTTGTTGTGACTTTTGCGGCGTGTTATTGTTGTGCATTATGTGGTATGCGTCATATGACCGAGCTGTGCGTATTTCTCGCGAGATCGAGTGTTAGATGAAAAAAGCTTGTTTGTTTGCTTTTCCATTGATCTATATGGGAGACTGTCTAACGCGGGCAGGATTCCGCGTGTGAAATACACGCGTTAGGAGTATCGTTAGAAGGTTGTTTTTCAACTCTAAATACCGGCGTTAAAAAATGCAGTGCGTTAGACATAAACCACGCATAGCTAACGCACCCCATCTACCGCAAAACTCTAAATCTAGGCGTAAGATTACTGAAAATAAATATCCTACCATTACAAAATTAAGAACCAAACGCCTAGATTACGAGTTCTGCATTAGCTTTAAAAAGCAGCGTTAAGGGGTCCTAACGCTGCTTTTAATGCCCGCTGGTATTACGAGTTAGGCAGGAAAGGGTCTACCGCTCACTTTTTTTCTGCAACTTTTCCATACCACAAATCCCCTTACGTCAATTGCGTATCCTATCTTTTTAATGGGATTTGGCTAACGCTGGTATTACAAGTCTTGGAAGAAGTGAGTGGTACAGCCTCTACCTCCAAGACTCCTACCGCATATAAAAGTCAGTAGTTAAGAGTTTTATGGTCTAACGCCGGAACATAAAGCTCTTAACTACAGTGCTACAAAGTACACTAACATCCATAAACTACCTATTAACCCCTAAACTGAGTCCCCCCCCACATCGCAAACACTATAATAAATGATTTAACCCCCTAATCCGCTGACTCGGACATCGCCGCCACCCTACATTATAACTATGAACCCCTAATCTGCTGCCCCTAACATCGCCGACACCTACATTATATATAACCCCTAATCTGCCCCCCCCAATGTCGCCGCCACCTACCTACACTTATTAACCCCTAATCTGCAAACCGGACATCGCCGCCACTATAATAAATGTATTAACCCCATAACCGCCGCACTCCCGCCTCGCAAACACTATAATAAATTTTATTAACCCCTAATCTGCCCCCCCCAACGTCGCCGCTACTATAATTAAGTTATTAACCCCTAAACCTAAAAACCTAACCTTAACACCCCCCTAAGTTAAATATAATTTAAATAAATCTAAATAAATTACTATAATTAAATAAATTAATCCTATTTAAAACTAAATACTTACCTATAAAATAAACCCTAATATAGCTACAATATAACTAATAGTTACATTGTAGCTATTTTAGGATTTATATTTATTTTACAGGCAACTTTGTATTTATTTTAAGTAGGTACAATAGCTATTAAATAGTTAATAACTATTTAATAGCTACCTAGTTTAAACAATTACAAAATTACCTGTAAAATAAATCCTAACCTAAGTTACAAATACACCTAACACTACACTATAAATAAATTAATTAAATCAACTACAATTATCTAAAATAAAATACAATTAAATAAACTAAAATAGGATTTATTTTACAGGTAATTTTGTAATTATTTTAACTAGGTAACTATTAAATAGTTATTGACTATTTAATAGCTATTGTACCTAGTTAAAATAAATACAAAGTTGCCTGTAAAATAAATATAAATCCTAAAATAGCTACAATGTAACTATTAGTTATATTGTAGCTATATTAGGGTTTATTTTATAGGTAAGTATTTAGATTTAAATAGGAATAATTTATTTAATTATAGAAATTTTATTTAGATTTATTAAAAATAAATTTAAGTTAGGGGGTGTTAGCGTTAGGGTTAGACTTAGGTTTAGGGGTTAATACATTTAATATAGTAGCGGCGACGTTGGGGGAGGCAGATTAGGGGTTAATAAGTGTAAGTAGGTGGCGGTGACGTTGGAGGGCAGATTAGGGGTTAATAAGTATAATGTAGGTGTCGGCAATGTTAGGGGCAGCAGATTAGGGGTTCATAGGGATAATGTAGGTAGCAGCAGTGTCCGGAGTGGCAGAGGGGTTAATAATATTATGCAGGTAGCGTCGATGTTGGGGGCGGCAGATTATAGGTTAATAAGTGTAAGGTTAGGGGTGTTTAGACTCGGGGTTCATGTTAGGTGCAGAAATTACTTTTATTTCCCCATAGGAAACAATGGGGCTGCGTTAGGAGCTGAACGCTGCTTTTTTGCAGGTGTTAGGTTTTTTTCAGACAGCTCAGCCCCATTGTTTCCTATAGGGAAATTGTGCACGAGCACGTTTGCCAGCTTACAGCTACCGTAAGCAACGCTGGTATTACAAGGAGAAGTGGCGCTAAATTTGCTCAACGCTCACTTTTCTGAGGCTAACGCAGCCATTCAGAAAACTTGTAATACCAGCGTTGTTTAAAGTGAGCGCTGGAAAAAAAAGGCTCGTTAGCAACACAAGTTTTTACCGACAAAACTTGTAATATAGCCGTTTGTTTGTAATTTTTTAATGCTTTTTAGGTAGTTAGTATATTTTTAATTTTATTTCAGTGTATTTTAATTGGGGTTAAGTTAGGGGGTGTCAGGTTATGGGGAACTTCCCTTACAGACAGAAAGACAAAGGGAAAGTGAAGCTCTTGCTAAGTGTAACAGCTAATATAATCGAAACATTCCTAGATAGGAGAAATAGATCTGATAAGTCATTATTAATCACACCACCCAGCTCCTCCACTAGCAGGTTCAATGGAAAGGGGGAGCAAACAATCGCAATAACGCTAGTGTCATCATTGGCGCCTCACTTGTAATCCTGTTCTTATTTGCACATTTCTTTCATGTTGGTTGAGTTGTTAGGCAAAATACCTGCCTCTCTGTCTGTCTGCCTGCCTGTCTGCCAGTCTGTCTGTCTTTACAAAAGATAATTATCTTTATTTCAAATTGACGTGTTTTTTAAGGAATTGCAAGATACAGTTGTTTCAATGAATATTGCCACTTTCAGGAGATATTACGCATGCATAGTTGTTTTAAAAACTCAAAGAAAAAAACCTACTGCACTCGGTGTTCCCAGGCGGTCAGCCATCCAGGTACTGCCCGGGCCTGACCCTACTTAACTTCCGAGATCAGACGTGATCGGGTGCGTTCAGAGTAGTATGGCGGTAGGCATTTTCTGTTTGTACCCAGCGTGAATTAAGCTTGCTCATGCCTTCATTCACAGCATTGTAAGCAGTGGAAGAGCTAAAATGGGGATAAAATTTTAACCGCAAATGAATAAATAAAAAATGCCAGTACAGGCCCAGAATAACTCGCTGACCCATGACAAAAAGTATACACGGATAAGGTTACCTGCCTCTCTGTCTCTCTGCCTGCCTGCCAGTCTGTCTGTCTTTACAAAAGATAATTATCTTTATTTCAAAGTGATTTGTTTTTAAAAGAAAAATAAAAAAAAACCCTAGCCTAAACTAAACTATCAATAGCCCTAATCTATTTTTTAGATTAGGGTTTGGGACGCAAAAGAGCTAACTGCCCTTTTAAGGGCAATGCCCATCCAAATGCCCTTTTCAGGGCAATGGGGAGCTTAGGTTTTTTTAGATAGTATTTTATTTGGGGGGGTTGGTTGTGTGGGTGGTGGGTTTTACTTTTGGGGGGGTTGTTTGTATTTTTTTTTACAGGTAAAAGAGCTGATTTATTTGGGCAATGCCCCGCAAAAGGCCCTTTTAAGGGCTATTAATAGTTTAGTTTAGGCTAGGTTTTTTTAAAAAATTTTTTGGGGGGGGCTTTTTTATTTTGATAG
Source organism: Bombina bombina (assembly GCF_027579735.1). Taxonomy (NCBI): domain Eukaryota; kingdom Metazoa; phylum Chordata; class Amphibia; order Anura; family Bombinatoridae; genus Bombina; species Bombina bombina. The sequence continues at coordinate 843,946,020 of NC_069500.1, forward strand.
GGCTATTAGATTAGGTGTAATTAGTTTAAATATCTTGTAATTTGTTTATTATTTTCTGTAATTTAGTGGGGGGGGTTTGTAGTTTAGCTAATTTAATTTAATTTATTTAATTGTTTTTAATTTATTTAATTGTAGGGTTAGGTTAGGTGTTATTGTAACTTAGGTTAGGTTTTATAAAAAGGTGGAAAAGCATATGCTCAAAATGATGAGCTCCCAATCAGGAAAATAACTATCCACTTAAGAAGTACTCACTAAAAAAAAAATTATTATTAAAATAGTTATTTTCCTGATTGGGAGCTCATCGTTTTGAGCATATGCTTTTCCACCTTTTTATAAAAATGAGAGGCTAGTTATATATTGGCAGTAGTCTTAAGTGGCTATAATACCCTAGCCTAGAGTATATGTATAAGATCATTAAAATAAATGTTCTCTTTGGATATTAATGTATTAGTATATCAATTTATTATAATCTTGAATTGATAGACTTTTTGTTTTTGTTTGATCTATAATTGTCCTTTTCATAGTCGGTATGTGTATATATATATTTATTATATATATTTCATTTATTTAATATGCATTGCGGTTTGCAAGACATAGAAGTCCCACTATATGTTCTTATTATATCAATTTTATATCACCGCAATGTATGTTTCTATATAATGAATGTATGTATTTATAATCCTGACATATGAGTTATAACATAGGTTGTCTTATACTTTGGTTTCTTCCCTGTTGGTTAGCATCTGGTTAACGATTGAGTGGTGGCTAATGTAAAAACTAAAAATTGAGAAACAAACAAAGAAATCTTTATATAAACATTGGTCCATATACGGACTTGTATTTTGCTGGTAATACGCATCTTAGCGATCAGTACGATCGATCAGCTGCTGGGGGGATAGGGAACACACCCATATTCAGCCATCCTATCACTTAACACATATCAGCTATCATTGTAGCGGCTGCTAGTACGATCGATCAGCTGCTGGGGGGATAGGGAACACACCTATATTCAGCGATCCTATCACCATTTAGCCGGCTCAATGCAGGGATTCTATTGGTTCATATTCCTAGTGCACAAGTGCACTAATCGGCTAGAGACGCCGAATTTGTTTTATAAGTCATGATGGCACTTGAACACTATACACCTGATGAAACGGTTGTTTAACCGGGAAACGTGTTGTGTATATGGTTTTTAATAAACTTTTACTGTGTTTTTTAAAACCTTTTGTCATCACAAAGTTTTTACTACACAATCTTTTCCATTGCAAGTCTGCTGGATATATGCAAGCAGGTTTATCAGAGCAGCTGCTGATCAAGACATCAAGATCGTGATGGATATATACGAGACTGAGACGCTGGAATCTGCCTGTCGATCTGCAGTTCGTGGAGATAGCTTGCTGGGCAGCTATTAATAGTCCAGCCTGTACCCGTGGCACTTCTCAAGTGCTTTATATCTAGTAAGTGATATTCATTGTTGGCGTGGGTATAATATACCATGGATTTCACACTATTGTGGCGCCTTCTCTTATTGTCTTCTAGTATTCTTTGATAATAACCTTTACTATATATAACAAGGTGGACCGACAAAACCCTTATTATCCTGCTCCCCCATATTCACAGTAGCTACACAAATACCCTCCTTTATATAGCCACACACACCTTAGTGAACCCATCCAGGGGGTCCCTTTTTCTGTCGAAAGACCTAAGTGACAGGAAAGTTCCCAGCTATGTATAACCAGCTTCCCTTGTCTGATCTCTGTGAATGTGGGCACATATGTCATCATGTTTAGAAGGATGTCCATGTATTGGTGTTACTCTTTACTCAATGTCTAGTATATTTTTCTGCTAAGGGCGGTCTGACTGCCTTTTTTACTCACCTAAACTATCTCTCAGGGGCCCTAAGAATCTGGACCTAACTCACCTGTAAGCCTATTACTCCATGCCACATAAATACCTAGCAGATACACCTTATCCCCTACTCCTTCGCTTAAAATGGTCCCACTGTGACGAAGAACTCCTATATACCCCCCCCTCACCTTACTACCATTACAGTACCTTACTCCAAATCTCAAAATAATCCCAACCTCTTTGTCCCTATTTGGTACCCATCTATCCTAGCTCATCTACTCATCGCCTCCGGTACCCTCACCGGCTCCTTTCATTAATCATGAACTTCTCCCATAGGACTTATCCAAATGTCCTTATCCCACCACTACTAGACTTGACCTCTCGTATAAGCCTCTTCACACCCGTCTCATAATATTAACTAATCCTCCAAACCACTTTACATCCGCCCCCCTTACATAGAGCGGCTCTCGTGTGTATGAGTGTGTTTGTGTGTGTGTGTATGAGTCTGTGTGTGTCAATGTGTTTGTCTATGTGTGAGTGTGTGTATGAATCTGTGTGATTGTGTGTTTGTCTATGTGTGAATGTGTGTGTCTTTGAGTCTGTGTGTGTGTGATTGTGGTGTGATTGTGTGTGTGTTTGTGTCTAAGAATGTGTGTTTGTGCATGAGTGTGTGTATGAATGTGTATGTGTGTGATCGTGTGTGATTGTGTTTGTCTATGTGTGAGTGTGTGTATGAGTCTGTGTGAATGTGTACGTGTATGAATGTGTGTGTGTATGAGTCTGTGTGTGTGTGTCTGTGTGTGTGTGTGTGTGTATGAGTCCGTGTGTGTGAATGTGTTTGTCTATGTATGAGTCTGTGTGTGTGTGTCTGTGTGTGAATGTATGGGTGTATGAGTCTGTGTGTGTGTGTGTGTATGAGTCCGTGTGTGTGAATGTGTTTGTCTATGTGTGAGTGTGTGTATGAGTCTGTGTGATTGTGTGTTTGTCTGCGTGTGAAGAAAAAATAAGTGCTGAATTGTTTACAATTTCTGATTCAAGAAAAACATAAAAGTAAAAAAACTCAAAAATATATATGTATTCTCATATAAATACAGTGCATGGTTTACAATATAGCTAATCAAATGTAGCCAAATCTATATTTTCATTAAGACCTTCTGGATTGAGAGTTCTCAATTTCCAAATCCAGAAGGTCTACCTCTGTCTCAAACTTTTGTACCTGTTATAATGTACTGATTTTAGAATATACTCAATTGGTTTGTAGATTCCTATTTTACCTTTGTGCTTACAAATACTATGGACAGAAATACTGTGTTTTATAAATGTATTCTTAATCCCTCTCATGTGTTCCCCCATCTAGTACATGGATGCTGCTAGTTATCCCACAATATTAATTCCAAAAATACATTAAAGGGACAATCAAGTCCAAAAAAACTTTCATGTTTGAAATAGGGCATGAAATTTTAAACAACTTTCCAATTTACTTTTATTACCAATTTTGCTTTGTTCTCTCGGTATTCTTAGTTGAAAACTAAACCTAGGAAGTTCATATGCTAATTTCTTAGATCTTGAAGGCCGCCTCTAATCTAAATTCATTTTGATATTTTTTCACCAATAGAGGGCATTAGTTCACGTATTTCATATAGATAACATTGAGCTCATGCACGTGAATTTACCATGGAGACAGGTCTGATTGGCTAAAATGCAAGTCTGTCAAAAGAACTGAAATAAGGGGGCAGTCTGCTGAGGATTAAATACAAGGTAATTACAGAGGTAAAACGTACCAGACTAGTAGTGTATCCTTACTGCACAACCACGATGTTAGGCCTCATGCTTCTCCTATGGTGGTTGTTTATTGTGGAGCTAGACCCCAAACGAATCCTCCACAGGTAGTAGATCTGGCGTTAGCCATGCCTTTTCCTGTCACGCTCGTGAGTGCTTCCGCATTCGTGACTGGAGGATCAGCTTTGCGGAATCCAAGTAGTGAGTATCCGGGAGGGGTAGGATGAGTGAGAACGACGTGCAGACGCCAAACATTTAAGCAGCCTAGAAGATCAGGCTATACGCAGCACATTAGAAGAGCGAGTTCTTACAGGGGCATACAGAGGGGATTAAGGCCTTATAATACAAATAGTGTAGTGGCAAATGCAGATGCAAATGTTAATGCAGAGATGCAAGCAGAGTTAATGCATTTTGATTCAAACAAGGATGTAAGGTATAACATTGGAAAGACGGCAACATTTTTACAGATTCATAATGCGGCGATGACTTCTACATCAGTTCTGCCCCAATCAGATTTAACTTCAGGTGCAACAATAACTGCATCACCATTAATAGGCAGAGGGGACAATACAATATTAAAACCTACAGATAATGGTTAAAATGCGATAATAAATATTAATTCTGGTGTAGGACAAGTAGCTACATATCAACATGCTTTATCAGTAGACAGAACTCATGATAGTGGTTGCATGCAGAGTGTTGAGTGCAGACCACAAACAAGTATGAATGTGTTAAGGAATGTTTGTGAAGGGCAAGATGTCATGCTATTACAGGGGAACATGATTACAGTAAATAAAAGTTATGAGGCAGGTATAGGGAGGTAGAGTGTGGCTCAAGGGCGTTCTTCTATTCCTACCTCTGGTACTCACAATATTTTATCTTTGTTGCAGGAGGCTATTAAAGTAGGGGAACACTTGAAGAATATGGCTGACACTGGAAAAAACAGAACGCAGGCAAGCCTACAACCCACATCTCAGCAGCAGATAAGCGTGAATACGGTGGGTATGGTAGCAAAGGCACAGCTCCCTGGAAGTGAGACTCCTGGTCCGGCATCTAGGCCCCAAGCAATGGGTGAGTCTGAATTTTGCCATGATAGGGAGGAGTTATCTGACACGTCCTCAGCAGAATCAAACACAGACAGTGATACATTTATAGGCAACATGGGTATAGGGCAAAAAAGAATGTTTAGGATGGTAAAGAAAGTGTTACATGGCCTTAATACCTTGAAGAAGGCAAATCAAAACCCCATAATTCAAGTGAATCCAATACCAAGTACTGCACAGCAGGAGACAGTACAAAAGTCAGTTGCCTCTTCGCCAGTTTCCTCAAATAGAAAATGAGCAGTGCATGGAGATTCATATCCCTGTCCTATTCATTCTTTGCATGAACATCTTAAGCCCAAGATAGTTAAAAAAAAATTCAGCAAGGAAAATATGTGAATGTTTTCGAACTCTCTGTTGAAGCCTACAGGCAGAAAGAGAGAAGTGCTGATGGGTCTGGCCCAAAATGTGTTAAAAGACCAGTTATTTGACGAATGGTTACAGTGTTTTAGAATGTTCTAAACATGCTATTTAGCTAAATATCCTTCACAGGCTGAAGCAATAATCAAATATACAGACACTATCCATTGGATATATAGAAAATATAAAGAGGGAGCCTGGAGAGATTATGATTCAGACGTCAGGCAGAAAATGGCAGGGAACCCAGTACTGACATTTGATACTACAGATATGCAGTCATGGGCCAGGATAGGCCCAGAACAAACTTCTTCACATCCACCCACTAATAGACCTAATAATTTTCATAGCCCAAAGAATAGGAAGAAAGGTAGAGAATGCTGGTTATACCAGGACAAACATTGCAAAAAGGGCACATCATGCCTTTTTCAACACATCTGTAAATTCTGTAGAGGGTCACATCCAGGAGCAGACTGTAATAGAAAGAGAGAAGCAGGGTCAGATGGACCTGTGCAAAATTATCAATCAAAGGGCCCCAACACCACCCCTTGAACAATGGTTGCAAATGTATCCATACCAACAAACTGCACAATTTCTTAGACATGTTTTTGAGGAGGGTTTTCTCATACCTGTAGGTGAGAGGGTAAAAGGTTCCCTTCACCACCACAATTTGAAATCCGCTTATATGTACCCTGACATAGTAAAACAAAAAAATAAAAAATAAATTGAATTAGGGAGAATAATAGGCCCTTTCAGGAACCCTCCCATGCCTAACTTAATTATTTCCCCAGTAGGAGTAGTTCTAAAGAAGGAACAAGGTAAATATCTCATGATTCACCATTTTTCTTACCCAAAAGGCCAATCAGTGAATGATGCCATTGATCCACACCTTAGCTCAGTGCACTACCAATCTTTTGACGGGGCTTTGCACCTGATTCAAAAAGCAGGTAGAGGAACTCTACTAGAGAAATTAGACATCAAGTCTGCATTTAGATTGCTTCCATTACATCCATCATCATTCTATCTCATGGGTTTCAATGTGCCGGGTGTAAGTAACACTCTGGCAGATGCCCTGTCTAGATTTGATTGGGAGACATTTAGGAAATTGGTGCCTAATGCGGCTTGTTATGTCCCGATTTTCTTTGGCAGCTTATCCAGCCTGAATCTCTCTCATCCCCTTAGTCCGCTCGTCATTGGACCCATCTACATGGAATGCATACTGTAAGTATTGGCAAGAATGGGAGCAAGTTTGTAAGAATCAAGGAACTGAAGCTATGCATGGGCCCAATCTGTTAGGTAAATGGTTGGTGAGTTTAAAGTCAGCAAATTGCACTAAAAGCGCGGTGCAAATGCACATGTCAGCACTGTCCTTTTTCTGTAAGTTACTGGCAATACCAGATCCTACTTCTTCATTTCTTATACAACAGATAATTAAGAATTGGGGTAGAACACTCCCTATTAGTAGGGATATTAGAGAACCGATAACAGGAGACCGGCTTGAGCAGCTAGTCTCTTTGTTACCCGAAATTTGTTCATCACCATATGAAGTTCAGTTATTTAAACTAGCATTTATTTGGCCTTAGAATTAGTGTCACCAGCAAAGAAAAATGTACACAAGGGAATATTAATAGAACATATTAAATTAACACCTGAGGCTGTCCTTTTATTTATTCCTCGATCTAAAACAGATCAAGGCCTCGATCCGATATGCAACGTTGCTCGCAGAAGCCGGCGATGCCAAAATTTGCACGGGTTTGGTATCCTATATACGGCGTAACCTAGAAGTTACGCTCGTATATTTCTGCCTTCGCCCGTAGTTTTTTGGGCCATAGGCAGGTATACCAAACCCGCGCAGTTTGGTATCCAATATACAGCGTAAGGATTTACGTGGCGAAAATGGAGAAATCTTATTCCATTTTCACCTTGCCACAAAATGCAGCCATAGTAAGCCTTAAGCTGTCTATTGGAGCCCCGTAACTCCCTAAACTAGCTGCTAAATAAAACCCAATACCTAACGCATTCGCAATGTCTATCTACCTGTCAACCGTGAACTGCTAAATAAAACCTAACACTAACGCATGCGCAATGTCTATCTACCTGTCAACCGCGATCCCCCGCCGTAATCCCTAATAAAGTTATTAACCCCTAAACCGCCGCTCCCGGACCCCGCCGCCACCTACATTAAAAGTATAACCCCCTAATGTGATCCCCCTACACCGTCGCCAGCTACATTACATACCTCCTACCCTGCCGCCAGCTATGTTAAACTACCCCCTATGTGAGCCCCTTACACCGCCGCCAGCTATATTAAATGTATTAACCCCTAATTTAATCCCCCTACACCGCCGCCAGCTATATTACATGTATTAACCCCTAATCTAATCCCCCTACACCGTCGCCAGCTATATTAAATGTATTAACCCCTAATCTAATCCCCCTACACCGCCGCCAGCTATATTAAATGTATTAACCCCTAATCTAATCCCCCTACACCGCCGCCAGCTATATTAAATGTATTAACCCCTAATTTAATCCCCCCTACACCGCCGCCAGCTATATTAAATGTATTAACCCATAATCTAATCCCCCTACACCGCCGCCAGCTATATTAAATACATTAACCCCTAATCTAATCCCCCTAAATTAATTACCTCTATTACCGGCCCTTAAAAGGACCTTTTGCGTGACATTGCCCCAAAGTAACAACTCTATTGCCAGCCCTTAAAAAGGCTTTTTGCGGGGCATGCACCAAAGAAATCAGCTCTTTTTTTTTTAATCTAATCCCCCTACACCGCCGCCAGCTATATTAAATGTATTAACCCCTAATTTAATCCCCCTACACCGCTGCCAGCTATATTAAATGTATTAACCCATAATCTAATCCCCCTACACCGCCGCTAGCTATATTAAATACATTAACCCCTAATCTAATCCCCCTAAATTAATTACCTCTATTACCGGCCCTTAAAAGGGCCTTTTGCGTGACATTGCCCCAAAGTAACAGCTCTATTGCCAGCCCTTAAAAAGGCTTTTTGCGGGGCATGCACCAAAGAAATCAGCTCTTTTACCAACCCTTAAAAGGGCTTTTTGCGGGGCATTGTCACAAAGAAAACAGCTCTTTTGCATCTAATCTAAATCCCCCTACATCGCCGCCACCTATAATAAATGTATTAACCCCTAATCTAATCCCCCTACACCGCCGCCACCTATATTAAATAGATTAACCCCTAATCTAATCCCCCTACACCGCCGCCAGCTATATTAACTATATTAACCCTAATTATATTAGGGTTAATATAGTTAATATAGTTAATATATTATATATATTAACTATATTAACCCTAATTATATTAGGGTTAATATAGTTAATATCGTTATTATATTATATATATTAACTATATTAACCCTAATTATATTAGGGTTAATATAGTTAATATCGTTATTATATTATATATATATATATTAAGTATAATAACCCTATCTAACTCTAACATCCCTAACTAAATTCTTATTAAAATAAATCTAATTAATATTAATATTATTAATTAAAATATTCCTATTTAAACCTATAAAATAAACCCTAAGATAGCTACAATATAATTAATAATTACATTGTAGCTATTTTAGGGTTTATATTTATATATATTTTATTATATTTATATATATATTTATTTTACAGGTAACTTGGTATTTATTTTAATTAGGTACACTAGCTATTAAATAGTTAATAACTATTTAATAGCTACCTAGTTAAAATAATTACCAATTTATCTGTAAAATAAATCCTAACCTAAGTTACAAATATACCTACACTATCAATAAATTAAATAAACTACAAATATCTAAACTAAAATACAATTAAATAAACTAAACTAAATTACAAAAAAACCCCACTAAATTACAAAAAATAAAAAAGATTACAAGATTTTTAAGCTAATTACACCTATTCTAAGCCCCCTAATAAAATAATAAAGCCCCCCAAAATAAAAAAATGTCCCTACCCTATTCTAAATTAAAAAAGTTAACAGCTCTATTACCTTACCAGCCCTTAAAAGGGCCTTTTGCGGGGCATGGCTGATTGAATCAGCCAATCATATTCAAGTTCAATCCGATTGGCTGAACCAATCAGCCAATCGGATTGAACTTGAATCTGATTGGCTGATTCAATCAGCCAATCAGATTTTTCTACCTTAATTCCGATTGGCTGATAGAATCCTATCAGCCAATCGGAATTTGATGGATGCCATCATGGATGACGTCATTTAAAGGAACCTCATTCGTCGGGAAGTCGTCGTGCCGGATGGATGTTCCGCGTCGGAGGAGCGAAGAAAGAAGATTGAAGGTGCCACTTGGAAGAAAACTTCGCCCCGATGGAGGACCTCTTCGTTGCCGCTTGATTGAAGACATCGCCCGGATGGAAGACTTCTTCTCTGCCGCTTGATTGAAGACATCGCCGGATGGAAGAATTCTTCTTTGCCGCTTGGATGAAGACATCGCCGGATGGAAGACTTCTTCTCTGCCGCTTGATTGAAGACATCGCCCGGATCGGATGAAGAGTTCTGCCCGGCTGGGTGAAGACAAGGTAGGGAAATCTTCTGGGGCTTAGTGTTAGGTTTTTTTAAGGGGGTTTTTGGTGGGTTTAGAGTAGGGGTATGTGGGTGGTGGGTTGTAAGGTTGGGGGGGTGGTATTGTGTGTTTTTTTACAGGCAAAAGAACTGATTTTTTTTGGGGCATGCCCCGCAAAAGGCCCTTTTAAGGGCTGGTAAGGTAATAGAGCTGTTAACTTTTTTTAATTTAGAATAGGGTAGGGAATTTTTTTTTTATTTTGGGGGGCTTTATTATTTTATTAGGTGGCTTAGAATAGGTGTAATTAGCTTAAAAATCTTGTAATCTTTTTTTATTTTTTGTAATTTAGTGTTTGTTTTTTTTGTAATTTAGTTTAGTTTATTTAATTGTATTTTAGTTTAGATATTTGTAGTTTATTTAATTTATTGATAGTGTAGGTGTATTTGTAACTTAGGTTAGGATTTATTTTACAGGTAAATTGGTAATTATTTTAACTAGGTAGCTATCAAATAGTTATTAACTATTTAATAGCTATTGTACCTAGTTAAAATAAATACCAAGTTACCTATAAAATAAATATAAACCCTAAAATAGCTACAATGTAATTATTAATTATATTGTAGCTATCTTAGGGTTTATTTTATAGGTAAGTATTTAGATTTAAATAGGAATATTTTAATTAATAATATTAATATTAATTAGATTTATTTTAATAAGAATTTAGTTAGGGATGTTAGAGTTAAGATAGTGGTTATTATACTTAATATATATATAATATATAACGATATTAACTATATTAACCCTAATATAATTAGGGTTAATATATTAATATATATAATAACTATATTAACTATATTAACCCTAATGATAATTAGGGTTAATATAGTTAATATAGGGTGGCGGTGGTGTAGGGGATTAGATTAGGGGTTAATCTATTTAATATAGTGGCGGCGGTGTAGGGGGATTAGATTAGGGGTTAATACATTTATTATAGGTGGTGGCGGTGTAGGGGGATTTAGATTAGATGCAAAAGAGCTGATTTCTTTGTGACAATGCCCCACAAAAAGCCCTTTTAATGACTGGTAAAAGAGCTGATTTCTTTGAGAAATGCCCCGCAAAAAGCCCTTTAAAGGGCTGGCAATAGAGCTGTTACTTTGGGGGCAATGTCACGCAAAAGGGCCCTTTTAAAGGCTGGTAATAGAGGTAATTACTTTAGGGGGATTAGATTAGGGGTTAATGTATTTAATATAGCTGGCGGCGGTATAGTGATTAGATTAGGGTTAAATAATTTAATATAGCTGGCGGCGCTATAGGGGGATTAAATTAGGGGTTTAATGTAATTAATATAGCTGGTGGCGGGGTAGGGTGATTAAATTAGGGGTCAATAATTGTAATATAGCTGCGGGCGGGGGTAGGGGGATTAGACTAGGGGTTAATAATTTTAATATGAGCTGGTGGCGGTGTTAGGGGCTCACATTAGGGGGTAGATAATGTAGCTGGCGGCGGTGGGTAAGGGCTCACATTAGGGGTAGTTAATGTAGCTGGCGGTGGGTGTAAGGGGGCTCACATTAGGGGGTATGTAATGTAGCTGGCGGCGGGTAGGAGCTCAGATTAGGGGGTAGTTAATGTAGTGGCAGCGTGGTCCGGGAGCGGCGGTTTAGGGGTTAATAACTTTATAGGTGGCGGCGGGGGGTCCGGGAGTGGCGGTTTAGGGGTTAAGTACTTTTTTTATTGTTAGGATAGTGAGGGGAGATAGCGGATAGAAGGTTAGACTGTCGGACTATATTTGGGAGGCGTGTTAAACAGTACGGGTGATTTCATAACTTAGTCAGGTTTTGTAGGCGCCAGCAGTTTCTAAAGTGCCGTAAGTCACTGGCGACTCCAGAAATTTGTACTTACGCAGATTTCTGGACATCGCTGGTTTATCCGACTTATGGCACTTTAGCATCTGACATGGCCGTATATAGGATAGCTTGAGTTGCGAGCTGAAACTACGGGCGGCGGGGGTTCCCTCGCATGTGCCGCAAACTACGATCTTTATCGGATCGCGCCCCAAGAAGGAAAGGGAATTTGGTTAAAATTAGCAACTAAACAAGGGAGTAAAACATGTCCAGTTGAGAGCTTAAGACAGTATTTATAGATGCGTTCATTGGCACAGGGAACTTTACTGATACACCAAGATGGTACCACTTTATCGATGTTACAGTTTAGAAAATTGTTGGAGCGGGCGGCAAACAGGGCCGGTCCAGACATTAGCAGAATTGCCCCCTATTCATTTTGAATTGGGGCTGCTACATCAGCAGCTATGCAAGGCTCTTCTGGGGATGTCACAAAGGAATTAAATTATACACAGCGCCAACATGAAAAGATACAAGCTCCCAAAATGAGACCCCTAAAAAACTCAAAAAAGTTAAATGGAAGGAGGGAGCGCCAAAAAAGGCTAAAGTATCAAAAAACTATCTTCATATGCTAAGTTATAAAATTACATTTATTATAAGAATTACATTTAATAGGGTACCCTATAAACAATTAAAAACAAAAAAACAAACAAAAAAGGATAAAGACAAACAATAAGGAGTAAGTGAATTCCTCAAAATAAGTTATGTCCTCAATATAGTGAAAAAATAGTGTTATAACCAGTTAAAACTGGGCATAATAATATACAAAGTGTCCAAAAATATTGTCCAATGGGGATATATAAGTGTCCTCTATAAATGTCCAATGGGTCCAAATGAAGTATCCTAATGTGATCAATCCCAGATGAGTGATATCCAGTAAATCCAATGTAAAAAATATATAAAAATAAAAATAGTGAAGGAATACAAAAGTGGTGATCAAAAATATTAGGTGGACCAGGAACGTGAATCTAATATGGTACCTATAAAAACAAAATTCACAAAATGGGTATCCTTGATACCGTTATTGTGTCACTTCCGGTAAAAATCCCTTCCGGGTTGGAAATCAGAATTTCCCAAAGAGACCTTTTTACATTTAGCTGAGGAGGCCTTGCACAGGGTTCCAGAAAACTGCACGATCAAAGAGGGCAAGGCATCCATTGCACTGAATCTGAGACATTTTTAAATATATATGTAGATACTCAATATCAAATGACTACAATATTTAACCTCCTCACTGACTAACTCTGAAAAACTCCTGAAATAACTATTGCACTTAATACTATACTTATTTAGATGAGAGCCAACTCATGTATTTATATCCAGTAATAACATGATATGGTGTAGAAAAGAAGAACTTATGTAATACATCAAAGGTGCCTTTTAAGTGTAAAAAAATATTTGTATCACACGTTACAAAATATTACATAAGCTTGCAAAGTACACAAAAGGCACCTAGAAGGTTGGATGAAATCCAACTAGGCTAGATAACATCTGGAAGTAGACATAAAATTTGCCACAGCCTGTAATGGAGATTTTTTTTTACCTACCAGTTAAGTTTACAACTGAAATGTGATTTTATATAAGAGTAAAAATGGTAACCAAAAGTGGGCCATAATCTCCTATTGGAGGATAGTAGGTGTGGCTAAGGGTTTTTATGTATGTGTGTTTTTAATGGCTCTTCTGTGTGAGAATGTGTGTGTGTGTGTGTGTGTGTGTGTGTGTGTGTGTGTGTGTGTGTGTGTGTAAGTGTATTTCTGCATGAGAATGTGTGTGTTTGTAAGAGAGTTTCTGTGTGAGTGTTTTGTCTGTGTTTGAGTGTTGTGTGTGTTTCTGAAAGTCCCTGTGTGTTTGTAAGAGTGTTTATGTGTGAGAATATTTATGTGTGTGTGTCTGAGTGTTTCTGTATGTGTGGGTGTGTTTGAGTGTTTTTGTGTAAGTGTTTCTGTGTGTGTGTAAATGTTTTGTGTGTGTGTGTGTGTGTGTGTGTGAGAGAGAGAGATAGAGTAGGGTTTCTGTGTTGTGAGAATGTTTTTGTATGTGTGTGTGTGTGTGAGAAAGAGAGCTAGAGTAGTGTTTCTGTGCTGTGCGAATGTTTTTGTGTGTGTGTGTGTGTGAGAGAGAGAGAGAGTAGTGTTTCTGTGTTGTGAGAATGATTTTTGTGTGTGTGTGTGTGTGTGTGTGTGTGTGTGAGAGAGAGTAGTGTTTCTGTGTTGTGAGAATGTTTTTTTGTGTGTGTGTGTGTGTGTGTGTGAGAGAGAGAGATAGAGTAGTGTTTCTGTGTTGTGAGAATGTTTCTGTGTGTGTGTCTGAGTGTTTCTGTATGTGTGGGTGTGTTTGAGTGTTTTTGTGTGAGCGTTTCTGTGTTGTGAGAATGTTTTTGTGTGTGTGTGTGTGTGTGTGTGTGAGAGAGAGAGAGCTAGAGTAGTGTTTCTGTGTTGTGAGAATGTTTTTGTGTGTGTGTGTGTGTGTGTGAGAGAGAGAGTAGTGTTTCTGTGTTGTGAGAATGATTTTTTGTGTGTGTGTGTGTGTGAGAGAGAGAGCAGTGTTTCTGTGTTGTGAGAATGTTTTTTTTGTGTGTGTGAGAGAGAGAGGTAGAGTAGTGTTTCTGTGTTGTGAGAATGTTTCTGTGTGTGTGTCTGAGTGTTTCTGTATGTGTGGGTGTGTTTGAGTGTTTTTGTGTGAGCGTTTCTGTGTTGTGAGAATGTTTGTGTGTGTGTGTGTGAGAGAGAGAGAGAGAGAGAGAGATAGAGTAGTGTTTCTGTGTTGTGAGAATGTTTTTGTGTGTGTGTGAGAGAGAGATAGATTAGTGTTTCTGTGTTGTGAGAATGTTTTTGTGTGTGTGTGTGTGGGAGAGGGAGATAGAGTAGTGTTTCTGTGTTGTGAGAATGTTTCTGTGTGTGTGTCTGAGTGTTTCTGTATGTGTGGGTGTGTTTGAGTGTTTTTGTGTGAGTGTTTGTGTTGTGAGAATGTTTTTGTGTCTGAGTGTTTTTTTGTGAGAATGTTTCTGTGCATGTATGTTATGAGTGTGTATCTATGTGTGTGTCTGTGTATGTATCTAAGAGGTTGTGTGTGTGTGTATATGATTCATGGGTTCTTGCTCCAGTGCCCTGATGTTTCTAGTTACACCTCTTGATATGAGTATCTACACACTGCTGAGTAGGCTGTTCGGTATAATGATTATAAGTATGTATACACAGATAATGTAATGTCCACATAGGTGCATGCCTATGAATAGACTAGCTGATATGGGTCCCCCAGCACTTTGGCCCTGGTGCCACTGCAACTGCTGCACTAATGGTGCTCATAATGTATTTAAATGACAAAACTATGTTTTTCTTTATTTACATTTAATTTATGTATTTTATTGTAGTTGTACCCAATAGGACTCTCCAGTCCCCTCTTTCTCACTGATACAATACCATTTATTGTATAAATAGGAAATGCTCTATTTAAATATCGATTCCCCTAGACTTACATAGATTTCCAGAAGAATCAACCTTCAAATGTTAACTTTTGTTCTATAGAAACATTTAAACTCAGAACAAATGTCAACAGGAACATTGTTTCTGGTATTTAAGTATACACCAAAGTGAGGAAAATGTATGCTGGGCTTTAGCAAACAAAGAGTTAATATAAAATATATAAATCATACACAATAATGCTAAATGTTATTTGCTTATCTGGTATCCATGGTAACAAGCTAGTGCAGAAGCTGATGATGGCACAGTATTCCATCACTTTATGATGTCACAATCAGTATTCTACATAAATGCTGTGTGCTTTAGGTAAGATCCTTCAAAGTGCTATTGGAGGTGTAGGTGACAGCATTCGATTATTGCTTTAAAGCAAAAAGAAGTATTCAGTGAATTCTTGTGATTTATCCTTCATAGGATTATGGAGGCTGAGAATGTAAGTAAAATAACTGTTCAATTAATTATTGTTTAGAGGAGAGCAAGGAAGGGAATAGATGTTACTGTAGGTGTGTCCACTAAGTACATCATGGTATGTTCTTACAGTATCACATTATTCACTACTTATGCACATTTAAATGGTTGACCTTTTTATCATCTTTAAATAAAGACAGATAAAAACATAGAAATTACACGAGACTGGGAATGTCCATATAACAATATCTTAATATCTTTTCTTCTGCAGATGTTGAATCAGTTTTCTGTCTTTTGATGAGAAGGAAATTCCTCATAACTTTTAAGGTAATTATATATGTTAGCATTACACTAATCTACCCTAACCCACACTATTTCATGCTAATACATTTCACTGTAATATTAAATAGAATACTGCATAACCTTTCATTCATTTGCTTGTGTTGCTAGTTCCAAAGTATACAAGGGAGTAATGAAATTTAGAGGCTATCCCTCTAAATGGCTATATAGGCCAATCATTTACTGTTACCAACTGGCAACAATATACGAGGAAAAGGAAGGAGAGGAGGACATTGTTATTGGAGATGCAGAGGATGAAGAGGTAAGTACACAATGTATCTAAAATGTATGTTCTTGTGGAGTAACCAGGGGAAGAGACAAGAGTCTAGAATGTGCTTATGGCCACTAAAAGTTATGTTGGGCTCTTGCTCCAAATCTTTGTGACACTAGCAATGCCCCTGCTCATTAAGTTCTTGTTAACCTCTTGTTGCCAAGGATGGCCACAAGACATTACTAGACAATTAGTTACAGTCTGAGGTTTTATATATTTTTCCTGTTAAAGCTCAATTACCTACTCCAGCTTTATTTTTGTTTTTAATTCGGTCAACTTGTTATCCAGTTCTTTACAATATTTATAACATCCTCTTTTTATCGTAATATTATATTAAAATCATATTTGGTTTTGTTTCTAGCCAGCGGACGCTGACCTCATTCAAAATGAAGAGAGAGTAACGGATGTAGGGTGCGTTTGTGTTGCAAACCTGAGAAAGAGAATACGAGGATTTATAAGACGCATAAATCGTATATTCCACCGATGAGTAACCCCTAGGATCTAGACTTTGTAATATCAATAAACTCTTCTGAAAAATTAAAAAAACAACCATGTTATGTTTGTTTGGAATTATTTTTATTAGATTATTTACTGACACCAACTCCAGATACAATTATTTATCTACTATGTCATTGCTCTTTAAAGGCTACATGAGAGCACTTTTGTGTAAAAACAAATTCTTTATTGATCATCCATATAAAACAGCAATGCTTGGAACAAACAACAACGCAGCACCACCCATCTGATGCTTTTCATGTCCTTTCTTTGGCGCTTTCTCAAAGATAATGTCTTATGTGGATAAAGTCTTATCCCATGGCTGTGAACTTCCTACCTAAGGAGAAATCCAGTATTAACATAACCATATCTACAAATAATAGTGGTTATAGCTATTTTATGGTAATATATTGTTGATTTACTTTTATATCCTTGCCCCATCTGCTGTTAAATATACATAATACCAATCCTAAACCTTTATATCACTAAACTATAAAATCACATTATTACTCATTATACTATTTCATGACCCCTCCTACTAAATATGATGAAAACCTTTTAAACAAAAACAAAAACATTGGGCAAGATTACAAGTGGAGGGGTAGACCGGACAGGAGAAAGGTCAGGGAAAACAGAGACAGCAGGTAGAGAAAAGATGACAGGGACAGCCTAGCCACATTGTTGAGGATGAACAGGTGACTGGGCCCAGTAGGCAAGGGACAGTGCAGGAGCACAGAGAGGGTGCAATACAGCCCAGAGAACAGTCTGCACAGCCATCACAGGGGAAATCCTGACAGAGGGAGGAGAAGTATAGAATAGAGGAGGAGACTCTGGTAAGGGTGTATATGCAGAGGGCAAGGAGGATGGAGTCAACAGCAACCAGCAGGCCAGGAAAGCAGATGATCTGGCAGGAAATCACAGAAGCTGTGAATGTAGTGGAGGATTGTAGGAGGAGCATTCTGTCCATAAAGCACCGTTACCAGGACAGTAAGAGGGAGCGAAAGAGGAAACGTGCTACAGTAGCTGTATGAGAGTTTGTGTTTGACAGGAACCCAGTTGCAAGCACAGTTGGGCCGGTATTAACAAGCAGCAGATGCCTGACTGTGTCCGCCTGAGGGTTTCAGGTCCTACCTGAACCTAAGTTAAGAAGCAGCAGTCGTAAGACCGCTGCTCCTTAACTTGTCCGCCCACCTTTTGATTGGCGGACTGCAATCATCCCGATCCAATACGATCAGGGATGATTGACACCCCACATTCTAGAGGCAGATTGCAGGGTGTGGCATTGCACAAGCATTTCACAAGAAATGCTTGTGCAATGATAAATGCTGACAGCGTATGCATGTTGTCAATTAGCGAGGTAGAGCAGACATGATTCACTACAGCGAATCATTCCGCTTGACATATTGATTCATCTACCCCATTGTGTCTTATGAAGTACAGTCTGTGAAAATGTCTGAGTGACTTTGGAAGAACCAGGACATTACATACATCCGGATGCAGAGTTAGAATGTGGTTTAGTGGGGACAGTAGTGCTTATTAGGACTGCTCTACTGTCTGCAATAATATTTATACCATTTTTATTGAATTGCAACTTACATGCATATCAGATGTTGTATATAACAGTGATGGCCGACTTTCTAACACATGGGGGACTTAGATTATTAATTTAGAAGCAGGGCCGGACTGGAAATGGAAAGCAGTCCTGGAAAAATTGAAGGACCAGCCCTATATTCTATCAGGTCTATAGAAATAAATATATATATATATAGATAGATAGATAGATAATAGATAGATAGATAGAAAGAGAAAAGAGAAGAGTAAAAGAAAAAAAAGAGGAAAGAGAGAGAGAGAGAAAGAGTGAGAGAGAAAAAGAAAAAGAGAAAGAGAAAAAGAGAGAGAGAAAATATTCTGTATGGTATTGTAACTTTATGCGCACGACACAGGAGCGGAAAAAAATATATTCTAGGCTCCCCTGCAAGCTAGATTTTAGTCCTGCTTTAAGTAATTGCAAACATTACATATACAGTACACACTACACAACACACACAAAATACATACACAGCATACACACGTGTACATGTACACACACACACAATACACTCTCTACAGCATGCTTTCCAAACTGTGTGTCGGGACACACTAGTGTGTCGGCAGCAGTGTGTAGGTGTGTCCCTGCTTCAGCACAATTTTTTTTTACATTTAATTTTTTTTTTATTTTTTTTTTGGTTTCTGACTTTCCGCCTGCCCTGCTATCATATTACATGGTTGACACGTAATTGATACCTAGTGGGTCACAGATCATCTTAACCTATTGGCTCAGCTCAGTGGGAACTAAAACTATTCCCATTGGCGGCTTTGGCGGCACATTGGCTCCTGACTGCCCGTGTAGTCTCCTTAATTGGCTTGTGACTGCATGTGTAGTCAGTCAGTGGGACAGCAGTGTGTTTGCAGCGTGGGCAGTAGTCAGTAGGGCTCACGGAGCTCTGAGGGTGGCAGCTTAAACGCTGAGCTGAAGTCAGAGGGGTTTTTTGCAGCTAGCTCCTAGTAGTGCATTGCTGCTCATGCTCTTGATATATGATAGGAAGTGGAAGCTTAAAAAATGCTTGATGATGAAATGCGTCTTTATCTAATATTCCACCAAATATTCAGAAATTGTGTTCATCCCTTAAACCTCATACATCCCATTAAAATAGTAAGTAGCTATTGGTGTTATTAAACATTTTTTTAATTCTTGCACATACATACTGTACTTGTAAATACATATTATTATCATATCATTTATGTATGTGTCTATGCGTATATTTTTAAAACAAGTTAGTTTAACCTCCTTTTTGCTAGTACAACTGAATTAATTACTGTGTCGCAAAATGATGTAGGTCTTAAAAGTGTGTCACCAACATGAAAAGTTTGGAAAGCTCTGCTCTACAGCATACAACACAGATTACACAGCATACACACACGTATGTACGCACATTTTCACACACATTACAAAGCACACAGATAACACACACCGCACAGCATACTACACATATGTGCACACACTAGGCCATGGCAAACAGCACACACATAAATACATGTGTCTAATATTCTCTTCCTGCAACCTAAACTTGTTTCCCCTGATTTATATTATCCTATATGCATAGCATACACTGAAACAACAATCATGTAATGAGGAGTCATTTTGCACTTAGGGACATTATGCTAATGAATCTGACAAGTGGCAACTCATAAATATAAAATTTAGTTTAGTGTATAAACAACTTAATACATGTACAAGTTATAAAGGAATTAAAAGTTATAGCCTTACGCCTAGATTAGAGTTCTGCGTTAGCCGTCAAAACCACGTTAGGGTGTCCCTAACGCTGGTTTTTACCCGCCCGCTGGTATTTAGAGTCAGTCAGGAAAGGGTCTAACGCTCACTTTCCAGCTGGACTTTTCCATACCGCAGATCCCCCTACCCCATTTGCGTATCCTATCTTTTCAATGGGATCTTTCTAATGCCGGTATTTAGAGTCTTGGCTGAAGTGAGCGTTAAAATCTAACGACAAGACTCCAGCCGCAGAGAAAAGCCAGGAGTTAAGAGCTTTCTGGCTAACGCCGGTTCATAAAGCTCTTAACTACTGTGCTCTAAAGTACACTAACACCCATAAACTACCTATGTAACCCTAAACCGAGGCCCCCCCACATCGCCGCCACTCTATTAACCCCTTAATGACCACAATGTACCCTGTATGTCACTGGTCGTTAAGGGTTTTTTCAGGACATAATAGCACAAGTCTAGCACGAAAACACTATTAATGCACTCCCTCCAGCAGGCTTTGTGGAATAGAGCTGTCTCAACGCTGGTGGCAAGACCGCGGTATAAAACAATCACGTCCCAAAAAAAAGGCCAGCGACATACAGGGTACGTCGCTGGTCCTTAAGGGGTTAAAAAAATTTAACCCCTAATCTGCCGACCGCACACCACCGCAACCTACATTATCCCTATGTACCCCTACACTGCTGCCCCTAACATCGCCGACCCCAATTTTATATTTATTAACCCCTAATCTGCCCCCCCCAACGTCGCCGCTACCTACCTACAATTATTAACCCCTAATCTGCCGACCGGACCTCACTGCTACTCTAATAAATGTATTAACCCCTAAAGCTAAGTCTAACCCTAACACCCCTCTAAATGAAATATAATTTAAATCTAACGAAATAAAATAAATCTTATTAAATAAATTATTCCTATTTAAAGCTAAATACTTACCTGTAAAATAAACCCTAATATAGCTACAATATAAATAATAATTATATTGTAGCTATTTTAGGATTAATATTTATTTTACAGGCAACTTTGTATTTATTTTAACCAGGTACAATAGCTATTAAATAGTTAAGAACTAATTAATAGCTACCTAGTTAAAATAAATAAAAAATTACCTGTAAAATAAATCCTAACATAAGTTACAATTAAACCTAACACTACACTATCAATAAATTAATTAAATAAATTAAATACAAATACCTACAAATAAATACAAATAAATACACTAACTAAAGTACAAAAATTAAAAAATAAACTAAGTTACAAAAAATAAAAAAATAATTTACAAACATTATAAAAATATTACAACAATTTTAAGCTAATTACACCTACTCTAAGCCCCCTAATAAAATAACAAACCCCCCCAAAATAAAAATGCCCTACCCTATTCTAAAATAAAAATTTTAAAGCTCTTTTACCTTACCAGCCCTTAAAAGGGCCTTTGCGGGCATGCCCCAAAGAATTCTGCTCTTTTGCCTGTAAAAAAAAACATACAATACCCCCCCCAACATTACAACCCACCACCCACATACCCCTAATCTAACCCAAACCCCCCTTAAATAAACCTAAGACTAAGCCCCTGAAGATCTCCCTACCTTGTCTTCACCACGCCGGGTATCACCGATCCGTCCAGAAGAGGGTCCGAAGTCTTCATCGTATCCGGCAAGAAGAGCTCCTCCAGAGGGTCCAAAGTCTTCCTCCTATCCGGGCAGAAGAGGACATCCGGACCAGCAGACATCTTCATCCAAGCGGCATCTTCTATCTTCTTCCATCCGGCGCGGAGCGGGTCCATCTTCAAGCAGCTGACGCGGAGCCATCCTTCCTCCCCGACGGACTAACGACGAATGAAGGTTCCTTTAAGGGACGTCATCCAAGATGGCGTCCCTCGAATTCCGATTGGCTGATAGATTCTATCAGCCAATCGGAATTAAGGTAGGAATAATCTGATTGGCTGATTGAATCAGCCAATCAGATTGAGCTCGCATTCTATTGGCTGATCGTAATACAGTTGTATTTACTTACACACATTCACATAAATTCAATATATAAAGTCAGCTTTAACCCTTTCATGACCGGCTAAAAAGTCTACAACGAACAAATTGAAATCACGTGATCGAGCAAAAATATCGTGAGATTTCAATTATGGGATCGAGTCTGGGGGGGGGGGTGTCCCTAAGGCACTAGGAAGGCCCTCCAGACCGCAATCAAATCCTGCAAGCCTAGTAGGCTTCAGGACAGAGCCGTTTGCAATGACGTTGTATTTCGTCACAATGGCTTTAAAGCCCCAGTGTGGGTTGTGACGGAACACAACGGCATAACGCCATTAAAAGGTTAAATTGTCTAATATAAAAACAACTGCAATATTTAGGCAACAACAAAAATATTGTAACTAAAAATGTAGCTGAATGTAATCATGGTAAAAGAACATAAACCCCAATGTTTGCTTTCATGATTCAGAGCATTTGTTTTAAATAACTATCCAATATACTTCTATTATATCATTGTTTTGTTTTCTTGATATCCTTTATTGAAAAAGATATGCAAGTAGACTCAGGAGCTGCTGATTGGTGCTGCACATTTATAACTCATATTATTGACTGACCTAAGCATTCAGCTGGTTCCCAGTAGTACATTGCTGCTTCTTTAATAAAGGATAACAAGAGAAATAAAGTAAATTAGATAATAGGATATTATTGGAAAGTGGTTTAAACTTGTATTCTCTATCTGAATCATGGAAGAAAAATGCTGGGTTTCATGTCCCTTTAGTTTTAATTTGTGTGAACACTTGCTCCAGTGCTATATGGCAATAATGTACCTATATATGCAACCATTAGTACTGTACTATATATATATATCAACTTGCTGCTCCCTAGCACATTCCTTACATGGTGAGAGTGTGATTTTCAGCACTCACCACTTCTTCACCAGTTCTCCTGTGCCTGTTTCCCTCTCTCTGTCTGCCCTGCTGCCTCAGCTCCTCCCCCTCCCTGTCTGATCACACAGAGGAGGAGATCAGTGCATAGGAGACCAAAAGACCTGGAGCTCCACTCTAGACAGGAAACATGTGACCTCCACTCAAAGTTTTTTTTTTTTATAATCAACTTTAATGTAACAAACAACCTATAGACAAAGATTCTGAAACATTTTGCAGCTTTCTTGTTCTTAAAGGGACAGTAAACCTTAAAAATAATGTTATATAATTCACAGTGGTTTATGCTGATTATCATTTATAAGGTAACCACTGTGATTGTCATGTATAAAGTAACCACTGTGCAGTGACGTGCATTCATAGGAGGCAGGTGAGGCAGTGCCTCCCCTGGCCAATGTGGGAATTACAGCCTTTTTTTATAAAAAAAAATAAATTAAAAAAAAAAATAGTTTTTTTTTTCATTTATTTTTTCCATCTGAAAGGTGACCCCCCTACCCCCCCACCCCTCCACCAAATTCAGTATTGTATTGAAATGTAAACTTTTAAAAAAAAACAATGTAATATTAAGTAATACATTCATATTGCGCAAGAAGGTAGAGGCCAGCTATCCTTCCATTGCGCAATATGAGTGTAATACTGTGCTGTGTTATGGGCCGCTTTAGAGACTGCCAACCAGTGAGGAATAAGACTTAATGCAGCAGTCTCTTTTGCAGCCCATAACTGCTCCCACCGGAGGCTTGACTCTTCAAGCCTCGGGAGCCCTCAGCCCTGCCTGGCCGCCCCTCAGCCAATCAGAAGGACTGTCAGTCTCAGTAAGCTCACAGCTCAGTCAGTCGTCTCAGCCAGGCCAGCCCGCCATGACCCGTCCTCCTCACTCAGACTACTTACAGTTGAACTTGTCAGCCCAGTCAGGAGACTCAGGACAGGACTCAGCAGCAGTTTAATAGCGGTACGGTAGGTGACGGACATCAGTGCAGTAGTGCACTGCTTTAAGCCTTTTATTAGACAATAGACACAGATGATCTCAAACATTACAGTCACACCAATGTCTAATACAGTTAGGAATTGTGAATGTTGTCAAACTTGTCAATATGATGTGATGATCACATTGACAAGTAAGTTTGACAACATTCGCATTCCTAACTGTATTAGTCCCACACGGCTTAAAAATAAAAAAAAAATTGTAATTTGTAATTTTTTTTTAATCCCATTTTTTTTTTTTGTTAAAAAAAATTTTGCCACTTTTTTTTTTAATTTTGTGCGCTCCGCGCGGCGCAAATTTGAACCCAGGATTGAGAGGGGAGGAGGGGCGGAGATCAGTCACTGTGTGTGTGCAGTGCACTGTGAAACTGGGAGTCACAGCCAGCCTCGCAGGCATCAGAGCAGCGCAGCCAGCCCGAGTGAGTCGACGACGAGAGTGGTGAGTCACTCACTGTCACTGTGTCTGTCAACAGACAGAACAGTGGCTGGGACTAGGAGTGTGTCAGGGCCCAGGGGTGGTGCTGGCTGGGGGCATCATTTTATTGCAGGGGGACTGGCTGGGCAGGCTGGGGGCATCATTTTATTGCAGGGGGGGCTGGCTGGGGCCATCATTTTATTGCAGGGGGGCTGGCTGGGGGCATCATTTTATTGCAGGGGGGCTGGCTGGGGGGCATCATTTTATTGCAGGGGGAGGCTGGCTGGGGGGCATCATTTTATTGCAGGGGGGGCTGGCTGGGGGCATCATTTTATTGCAGGGGGGGCTGGCTGGGGGCATCGTTTTATTGCAGGGGGGGCTGGCTGGGGGCATCTTTTTATTGCAGGGGGGCTGGCTGGGGGGCATCATTTTATTGCAGGGGGGCTGGCTGGGGGCATCATTTTATTGCAGGGGGCTGGCTGGGGGCATCATTTTATTGCAGGGGGGCTGCTGGGGGCATCATTGTATTTGCATGGGGGTGCTGGCTGGGGGCATCATTGTATTGCAGGGGGGTGCTGGGTGGGGGCATAATTTTATTGGCAGGGGGGCTGGCTGGGGGCATCATTTTATTGCAGGGGGCTGCTGGGGCATCATTTTATTGCAGGGGTGCTGGCTGGGGGCATCATTGTATTGCATGGGGGTGCTGGCTGGGGGCATCATTGTATTGCAGGGGGGTGCTGGGTGGGGGGCATCATTGTATTGCAGGGGGGGGCTGGCTGGGGCATCATTGTATTGCAGGGGGGCTGGCTGGGGGCATCATTGTATTGCAGGGGGGCTGGCTGGGGGCATCATTGTATTGCAGGGGGGCAGGCTGGGGGCATCCTTGTATTGCAGGGGGGGCAGGCTGGGGCATCATTGTATTGCAGGGGGGGCAGGCTGGGGACATCATTGTATTGCAGGGGGGGGCAGGATGGGGACATCATTGTATTGCAGGGGGGCAGGCTGGGGAGATTCATTGTATTGCAGGGGGGCAG